>NC_048438.1:8847204-8957317 GCF_004353265.1 Vitis riparia | reverse complement strand
TTCATCCGAAAAAAACCATTTGATCTTATTCATTGCGACATTTGGGGTCGTTATAAACATTCTTCACTTTCTAGTTTACATTATTTCCTTACTATTGTTGATGATTCCACACGCTTCACTTGGATTTTTCTGATGAAACACAAAGATGAAGCACAACCTCTTATAAAATTTATTTAGTTATGTTTCCACTCAATTTGCATCTCATATAAAAATTTTTCGAAGTGGCAATGGTGGAGAATTCCTTTCACTCCAATCATTTTCACAGATAATGGTGTTCTTTTCCAGCATTCTTATGTTTACACACTCCAACAAAATGGGGTGGTGGAACACAAACACCGCCACATTTTACAAATTGCACGAGCCTTGAAATTTCAAGCTCAACTTCCTACTCAATTTTGGGGAGAATGTGCACTCACCGTCGTCCATATCATCAACCACTTACCTTCACCTGTTTTTCCTTCAAAATACCATTCGAGCGCCTTTACTTGAAACCACCTACTTATTCTCACCTCTGTGTGTTAGGTTGTCTGCTTATGCTACTAATGTCCATGTCTCTCACAAATTCGATCCCCATGCCATCACTTATATCTTCATTGGTTATCCCATTGGACAAAAAGCATACAAATTGTTCAATCTCTCCACCAGAAATCACCACTAAGGATGTACGTTTTCACGAAAATCACTTTCCTTATGCTTCCTTCGAGCCTATCATTCCTACTAATTTGGGTTACTCTTGAGGCCCAATTCTTGCTCTAATTCATGACCTAACTCCCTCTCACGTCACTAATCCTTCTCGCTTTATCCCTCCTTCCACTATAGACTTTACTCTATTTTCTTCTGTCACATCTAATTCAGACACACTCAATTCGTCGCACCCATCTCTTCACCCACAATTTCTTATCTCCCTTCTCCATGATGAGTAGCCCGTTGCGAATCCAACTCCAGCTCTCCTCAAAACATACACTCATTGCCCCAAGAATGCTCCTTCACCTCTGTTGGAAATCCCAACGCCTTCTCTTTCCCCGTCTGTCGAGACACTCTTGCCTACTACATCATTCCTTCCTTCATCACTGTCCTTGATTCTATCTTCATCCAATCCCTCCGACCCATCCCCAATTCTCCTTAGCCCGCCACAACCAGCCCCAACCAAGACCTTTCGTCGCTCCGGCCGCTCCCATAATCCACAGGCAAAACTACAGGATTATGTATACTCTCACATCACGCACGCTTGCTCTGACCAATCTCATTCCTTGCTTCCAGGTTTGACTAAATGTACACGTTATCCTTTGGCCAATTATGTTTCATATCACCGCTATAAGCCTGTACATTACTCTTTTATTGCCCAAATCAGTCAAAGTCACAAAACCCATCAATTATTCTGAAGTCGTCGTCCATCCTGAATGGCAGGAGGCGATGCGATCCGAATTGCAGGCTCTCCAGGCCAATGGTACTTGGACTCTCACATCTCTTTTGGCAGGGAAGACGCCGATAGGTTGTCGATGGGTCTATGACTGAAATTCTCTATTGTACCAAAATACTTAGCCTTTTTACGTAGTAACTCTAGTAAAGAAAAACTAGAGAAAGAGTTACTATGGCTTTTGTAGTATTCGGGGTATCGTCCTCAAGGACTGACTTATGAAAATTGTCAATACTAGAATAAATGAATTGTCTTGGTTTAAATCCTAAAGTGAAAAAACAATATGTGAATAATGTGAAACTAAGTAAAAGAAATTAAATTAATAAAAAAATGAATACTGATTTAAATTCAATTGATTCAAGTTTGGGGTTTTCCACAATCCAACCTAGGGTATAGAAATTAGAGAAACAAGGTCTTCTAAGTAATATGATCTTAGGGTTTTGGGATCCCTGGCCGCTCGCGATCAAGTTGAGTTCTATAACTCTAAATTGCATCCGAAACCTAATTTTTTCTTTTTAAAATTGATTCCTAAACCATCAAATGAATGAGATTGATTACCAATTTAAGATTTGGCTTTTTAACTCTTCATACTCCTTATAGCTTTGTTTAGGGGCAAATAACGATAGAGAAGACGAGGATAATTAATGATCAAGAATTACCAAGAATAACTAGTATCAGGTAATAACCTACCGTATCATTCCCTAAACGAACTCACAAGGATAGGATAAAAAAATGATAAATTGTCACCCAACCAATAATTAATCTCATGTTATAATAATTTATCCATTGTCCCTATAGGTTTCCTAGCCCTCAGGTTTCATGCTTCAAGCCCCAAGTTGGCTCTTAGCCTCTCATGGGGGTGATGTCACATTCACAATTCATAATAGGGTTAAAAATCCATAATTTGAATCAAATGAAACTAAAAACAATATATTTAATAAAGAAGAAAAAGAAAACAAAACAAAGTTCTGTCTTCTTCCACCTTCAATGTCAAACTCTCCAGAAAAAATCCAAGATCCCTAAAACCTAGAATTGAGAGAGTTTATATAATACCATCAATTACCTAACATGTGTCACACTCTCATTGGCCACTTATTACAAATAATTTCCTAAAAATGATTAAAAAATAATAAAATGGTGATTTCTAGTCGTGTGGATCCACTTAGGGTGGATGAAGTGCCCTAGATGCAATTCCTGAGGTAGAGGAGGTGAAACATCAAAGTGGAAGTGGGTGGAATTTGAAATTGGTGTCATTTCGAAGTGGATTTCGAATTCATAAGTTGAATTTCGAAATCATTTTGAAATGACCCTCCAACTTGGTGCAGTTGTCTTCAAATGGCCATAACTTATTCATTTCAGCTCCGATTTGCAAACCGTTTAAAGCATTGACTCCTGACTTCCCAAGCTTCGAAAAGATATATATATATATATATATTATTATATATTATATATAATTATATATATATATATATATGTATGTAATGGAATCCATAAAGTGCTCCAAAATTTTCCTCAAAGTTAGAGTATATAATGCCATTAGATTTTTGAGTTCTAAATTTCCATTAAGTTGAATCTTGCTTCATGCCTTATTTACCATGCTTTCTTTCATTCTTTCTTACTCCATAATGGCCATTTATTCATCTTCCAAACTCATGATTTCCTCGTCTTGCCTTTCCTTTCGTTCAATGAGTCTTGACTCACTTATTTCCTCATTTAGCCCTTTCTTGATCTTTCAAAATCTAAAGTCATTCAATTTGCACCATTTTCTTCCCTTGAACCTGAGATAAGTCTCCAAAGTACAAATTAAACTCATGGCTAGGGCCTTAGCATTGATTTAGGTCAAGTTAGGTGGTTTGAATGTCCTTTGGTGCACAAATCATATAGAATATGTGCCATTAGAGCACATATTTTGGCTCCAATCAGTCTATAAGATTAAACACCATTCCGATGGATCAATTGAGAGATAAAAAGCATGATTAGTTACCAAGGGATTTACACAATTGGAGGGTTTCGATTATCAGGATACCTTATCTCCCACTCCCAAAATCATCACAGTTCATTGTCTCCTTGCCATGGCTGCTGCTCGAAGGTGGTCACTTCACCAATTAGATGTTAATAACACATTCTTTCACGACGATATTCATGAAGAGATTTATATGTCATCGCTGCTAGGGCTTTGGAGACAGGGAGGAACTTGGTGTGTCGATTACATACGTCACTTTATGGCTTGAATAAAGCTTCTCGATAGTGGTTCCAAAATTCTCGAAAGCTATTCGAGTTGCAGGGCATGTTCAATCTCGAGCTGACTACTCTTTATTCACAAGAATATAAGGCAAGTCCTTCACTGCCCTCTTGATATATGTTGATGATATTTTGATTATTGGAAATGATTCTGTGAGTATTGCTGCAATTAAGAAATTCTTGCATAGTCAATTTCGTCTTAAGGATCTTGGTGATTTGAAGTATTTCCTTAGCATTGAAGTATCTTCTTCTAAAAACGGGATTTTTATTTCCCAATGTAAGATTGTTTTAGAAATCATTAAGGATGTGGGATTGTTAGGTGTGACACCTATTGATACTCCTATGGAGCAAGGTTTGAAATTGTATGATAAAAGTGATTTACTCAAGGATCTGAGTCATTATAGGAAGTTGGTTGGTAGATTGATATATCTTACTGTCTCAAGGCCAAATATTACATATTCTATGCATATATTAAGTAGGTTTATGCATCAGCCTCGTAAACTTCATATGGAGGCAACAATTCGTGTTGTGCGCTATCTCAAGAATGCATTTGGGTAAGGATTTTTCTTCTTCTCAAACAGTGATTTTCGGTTGCGAGCCTATTGTGATTCAGATTGGGCAGGATGTCCAATCACTAGAAGGTCAACCATAGGTTACTGTGTCTTCCTTGGCCCCTCATTAGTCTCATGGAGATCTAAACGTCAGAAAACAGTGTTGCTTTCTTAAGCTAAAGCAGAATATCGTGCTATGACAGGTGCTTGTTGTGAGTTAACTTGGCTGAGATACCTTCTTAGAGATTTGGGAGTATTGTATCGAGAGCCTGCATTGTTATATTGCGACAACAAAGTTGCATTGCATATTGCAGCAAACCTAGTCTTTCACGAGTGGACCAGACACATTGAAATGGATTGTCATTACATCCGAGATAAGATTCAAGATGGATCCGTTGCTACAAGGTTCATGAACTCTGCACATCAATTGGCAAATGTCTTGACTAAAGCTCTAGGAAAAGAACTCTTACTCCTATGATTCGCAAGTTAGGAGTATAGGATATCCACTCTCTAACTTGAGGGGGAGTGTTAGGAAATTAATCTAGCAAATCTTCTATATAAAGAAGATACATTCTGTATATAACAGTTTCCCCTTTGTATTCCCCTTTATATTCCTAGATTGTAGTTAGATTGACTGGTGATAGCTTAATTATAGGAGAGACTAATGTGTAACCAAAGTTTACTTGCTGTATAAATTCATCAATTGACTTCAATGAAATTTAATTGAGCCAGTTCTTCTTCTTTTCAAGCCATTATTGTTTATCCACACTTCATATTCAGAATTTATTATGGCATTTCCATATTTTTCTCTAAAGGCTTTTTCTGGTCTTTAAAAAACAATTGAATAATGTGCTAGACCAAGGCTTCTTATCAAATGCATGACTTGAGACTGCCAAAGTAATTTGAGGAATTTAATTTAATGGAAATGAGACTTAAGCGTTGATGTTGGAAAGATTGTATTGTCGATTTCGGTTCTTCAGGTTCGGCCATTTTAGAAACAATAGATGATTGCTCTAATACCATGAAGAATGAATTGAAACTCATAAATATTTTGAAAGAATATTGTTGAACCATGAATTGTATTGATTATTTCAAACTACGTACAACAAAAAAGAAAGTTTGACAGTGGATCTACAAATTTGCTATTAACAAAATATACATAAGAAGATAAAAGAAAAAGAATGACAATTTTAGAATTTGTCAATGCTAATATTGAACCTCGAATAGTCTCTCTTCAAATTAAGATTTAAAATTAACATATTTCTTGCTTGAATCAATGTTTTTTGTACCGGGTTCTCGTCAGATTCCTTTACACAAGGAGTAAAATACATAATGAGACAAGATCCTCTATTATATGCAATTAGTACATGAGTGAGGTTGATTTTGATTGATTTATGGAGTTCTTGTAGTTTGATAGTTGACCTGGGCTTTGAAACTTTATAAATGTGCTATTAAAAACAAGGTTGATAGTTTTCTTGACCCTATTTGGCCCAAATAGTTGGAAAAAGATCATAACTATACAATAATTGTTTGTTAATTGTTCTTAACAATCCTTCTTGTGTGGAACTATGAAAATCTGCAACACTTGACTTGCATCCAAATTAGAAAAAACTAGTCTCAACCAAGAGTCTTGCTGAAAATATCACAATAATTACTATGCTAGACGTTAGTCTAACTAACATGACTAGCTTAAACTTTTTCATTAACAAATAATATGACAGTTTGATTTAATACGTTTAGTGCTGTTAGAAATACTGAAAGATTGTATTGTATTTCCTGAGTAAAAGAATATACATTAGTGCCTTTATATAGGAGGCATATGTGTGCGGTACAAGTAACCTAACTGGGCCTAAAGCCCATAACATAATATACCCTTAATGTACATTAACAGCCCCCTCAAACTCAAGGTGGATGTGAGACCCACTTGAGGTTGTCAATTAAATCACGAGTGCGTCTTGTAGGAAGTGACTTGGTGAAGATATCTGCAAGCTGATCTTTGGAGGAGACGAAGAAAAGCTTAAGAGCACCATGGACAAGATGATAACGGATAAAATGACAATCAATCTCGATGTGTTTAGTCTGTTCATGAAAGACATCATTGTGAGCAATATGAATGGCACTCTGGTTGTCACAATAAAGGGGAGTAGTAGAGGAGGTGGACACACCTAAATCCTTAAGAAGCCATCTTAGCCAAAGGAGCTCAGATGTGGTATCAGCAAGGGCACGATATTCTGCTTTAGTACTGGAGCGGGCCACAAAAGTTTGTTTCTTACTTCTCTAAGAAATCAAAGAAGAACCAAGAAGGAAGCAGTAACCTGTAGTGGACCTGCGATCAGTAGGATCTCCTGCCCAATCAGCATCAGAGAATGCACGGAGTACAAGAGGAGATTGAGCTGAGTAGAAAAGGCCATGAAAAATGGTACCCTTCAGGTATCGAAGAATGCGCAGAACAGCAGCATAGTGAGTTGATCGTGGAGCAGACAAATACTGGCTCACCTGATGAACAACATAGGAGATGTCTGGACGAGTAACTGTGAGATAAACTAAGCTGCCAACCAATCGACTGTAAAGAGAAGGATTAGACAATGGTTTCTCCCCGGAGGGTGTCAGATGCGCATTAAGTTCGACTGGAGTGTCAACATTCTTACTGTCAGTGAGTCCAGCTTGAGACAGCAGATCAGAAGCATACTTGGCTTGAGTAATATAAAGACCATCTGTGGAATGAGTAATTTCAAGACCCAGGAAATAGTTGAGATGTCCAAGATCTTTCATCTCAAACTGCTGACTGAGAAAATCCTTGAGTTCTTGAATGCCACTAAGGTCATTACCAGTTATGATCATATCATCCACATATAGAAGAAGCAAAATAGTGCCTTTATCAGTACGACGAAGAAATAAGGCAGAATCATACGGACTGACAGTGTAACCCAAGCGAAAAATAGTGGAGCTGAACTTGGCAAACCAAGCTCGTGGGGCTTGTTTAAGACCATAAAGTGCACGTCGAAGATGACAAACCTTGTTTGATTCAACAGAGAGACCGGGAGGAGGTTGCATATAGACTGCTTCACTCAGATCCCCATTAAGGAAGACATTTTTAACATCCATCTGAAAAAGGTCCCAATGACGAGCAGCAGCAACAGCTAAGAGAGCACGAACAAATGAGATGCGAGCAACTGGAGCAAAAGTCTCTTCATAATCAATCCCATATTCCTGTGTAAAGCCTTTGGCAACAAGACGAGCCTTGTAGCGCTCAACGGATCCATCAGAGCGAGTCTTGATCTTATAGATCCACTTACAACCAACCACAGACTGTCCAGGAGGGAGAGGAACCAGGTCCCAAGTATGGTTTTTGGTTAATGCATCAAGTTCCTCTTTCATAGCAATCTGCCATAAAGGGTCAGTAGAGGCCTCACGATAGGTTTGAGGCTCGTGAAGTGTAGCAAGGGCAGTGTAACAATGATAGTCAAGTAGGTGTGGAGGAATGGATCTTACCCAGGTTGAGTGGCGAGGTGGAATGTCTTGTGGAGGATCTTTAGGCAGAGTAGGAGCAGGGGACCCAGTCTCAAAGTGGGGTAGCTCGTCATCAATCTGTTCATCTGCAACCTGTCTAGGAGAAGCATCAAAAATATCTGGAGAGAAGTCCAAAGGAGGATCAAAAGTATTTGTAGAAGGAATAAGAGATTTAGCTGGAAAGATTTCTAAAACAGAGGAGTTAGTCAAGGAAGAACGAAAGTGAGAGAGTTCAACAAACAATCGATGTTCCCAAAAGACAACATTACGAGAAACACGAAGACGATGAGAGACAGGATCATAACACCTATACCCCTTTTGAGTTTCACCATAACCAAGGAAACAACAGAGTCTAGAGTGAGGCTCAAGTTTGTTGTGCTCATGAGACTGAAGAAGAACAAAACAAGCAGATCCAAATGAGCGAAGGTGATGATAGACAGGGGGTGACCCAAAGAGACGCTCATACGGAGTCTGATTATGGATGAAAGCACTTGGAATACGGTTAATTGCATGAACAGCATGAAGAGCCGCTTCACCCCAAAATGAGGCAGGAATTTTGGCAGAAAGAAGCATAGCACGAACAGTGTCAAGAATATGACGAAGTTTTCTTTCGGCTCGACCATTTTGCTGAGAGGTACCTGGACAAGTTAGATGATGTACAGTGCCATAGGAATGTAACAGAGCTTGAAACGCATGTTGAGTATATTCAAGAGCATTATCAGATCGAAAGGTTTTGATACGTTTGGAGAATTGTGTTTCAACCATTTTTGCAAATTGCTATATATTGATAAAATTTCGGAACGAGATTTCATAGGGAAAATCCAACTATAACGAGAATAATCATCAATAAAAACAACAAAGTATCGAGATCCACCAATACTAGCAACAGGAGAAGGTCCCCAAACATCAGAATGAATTAACTCAAAAATATTATTAGAAATGGATTCACTGTTATTAAAAGGCAAAGCTGGCTATTTTCCTAACTGACAAGAAGTACAATAAAAAATGTCTTTAGACACAGAACCCAACAGGCCCTAGACACTAACTGTTGTACCCGAGAAGATGATGCATGACCAAGACGAGAATGCCAAAGTGCAAGAGAAGGTAAGGAAGAAACTGCAGCAGCTGCAGTAGCAATAGAAACAGGAGCAACAGGTGGAAGATGAAGATTGCTCACGGGAAACATACGCCCAACTCTAGGACCGGTCCCAAGCTCCTGCCCCGTCCTCGGATCCTGCACAATACACCCAGAATAGTAAAAAATAAGGCGATAACCTAGTTCAGCTAATTGTCCCACGGAGCACAAATTATAGGATAGGTCAGAAACATGGAAGACTCCAGGAACAGAAAGATTAGAGGTTGAAACAAAACCTAGACTATTCCCATGCATGGTGGAACCATCAGCTATATGAATATTTAGAGGATGTGGTGCAGAGTCAAGTTTGGAGAATAGGGATGAGTGAGGTGTCATGTGATTGCAGCAGGCAGAATCAAAAAGCCAAGTTTGAGTCTTACCAGGTAGAACAGATAAGGCAGTGGAAAGAGATGCATTACCAGCCATACGAACAGCCTGAGCTATGATCTCCTGTAGTTCAGTGGAGGAGAGGTTGATAGTAGATCCAGAAGACTTGGACTCAACTGAGGTGGAAGCCATTGGCGGAGTAGGCTCAATATTAGCAACAGCAGCAGTAGATTTGTTACGACGGTAACAAGTCTCAATGGTGTGGCCAGGACGCTTGCAATAGTTGCAGAACTTTTTGTTGGTCTGCTTGCGACGATTGCTAGAGCCATAAGAATCACCTGATTGCTGGGGTTGCTCTATGAGTGGAGTAGATGGAGTAATAGCCAAAACATTGAGCTTATTCTGGGCTTGAAGGGTTGCAAGACGAGCTTCTTCTCTAACCAACTCATTTACAGCAGTATCAAGAGAGGGAGTAGGACTGCGATTGAGTAGCTGACCACGAATGGGCTCAAAGTCCTTGTGAAGTGACATCAAGAATTCATAGAGGCGAAATTCATCTCTAATGGAAGCATATTGTTGAGCATCTTTTGAGCACGTCCAAGTTGGATCAGAAAGGTCAATTTGGTCCCAAATAAAGCGAAGCTGATCATAATAGTCATTGATGGATTGCCCTGGTTCTTGCCTGAGTTGATGTAATTCAACCACTAACTGATATTTCAGGATCCATGAGTAGTGGAGTACCTTTTGGCCAACATATCCCATGCAGATTTTGCATCATCAAAGCTGCCCATCAGATTGGAAATAGAGGGAATGGAAGTGTTCAAAATCCATGTGAGGATCATGTGGTTATGACTATCCCATTCAATCATGCGATTAAGAAAAACAGTGTCTCCTTCACTTGCTCCCTTGACAGGAATAGTCATTACACCAGTACAATAATGCCAGAGCATGCGACCCTTAAGAAAACTGCGCATAGCTTGAGACCAAGATAAGTAATTTTTATTTCCCTCCAATACAGTATTGATGGGGCGAGAAAGAAAAATATCCTTTTATCCATTTAGAGACACAATATGCAAAAACAGACTGCAAAAGTGAAATCTACGCGAAAAACTGGGTAAGAAGAACCTAGTCAACCCTGGAAAAGTCAACAATCAACGTTGGTAAAAGTCAACGGATGACGTGGAGATGATGTCAGCTAGGGCTAGCGTGGCACTGACACGTCAGCAGTGGTGACGTAGCTAGGGCTGACGTGGCACGTGCGGGCTCCGATGGCGATGAGGTTTCCACGAATGTGTAGATCGGCGCTGGACGATCTCAGTGGTACCGTCAAAATTGAAATCAGAGCAATATTCACAGCGGTGATGCGAAAAACAGTGATCTTGTGCGGTGTGAAACTCATTAAGGACGGTGGCTGCAGGTCCGGAACCCAAGGACGACGCCTGGATGACGTCAGAGGTTCAACGGCAAAAGGCTGCGGCGGCAGTTGTGATGGCAGAAGCGTTAAAAAGAAAGGAAGTCACACTGAAGACAGACTGCTAAGAAAGGGTCAGAGCAGTGGCTCTGATACCATGTTAGAAATACTGAAAGATTGTATTGTATTTCCTGAGTAAAAGAATATACATCAGTGCCTTTATATAGGAGGCATATGTGTGCGGTACAAGTAACCTAACTGGGCCTAAAGCCCATAACATAATATACCCTTAATATACATTAACAAGTGCATTCAACAAAAACAAGGTTGGTGACTAGTTGGACCAGACCAAAGAGAAAGGAAAATCTAGAATGGAGATTAATTAAACTACCAATTAAGATTGGCTCTAGTATTAAAACAACTCCTCTTGATGCACAAGTGGCAAATTTTAACTTTGACCTACTCAAGTATATATGGTGACATCAACCCGTTAAGGAGTTCAACAACCAACCCCAACAGATGTAATGTGGACAAACATAGATGCTAACTTGGTTAAGGTCTCAATGAGAAGAATTAATTGGTAAATGTCAACTTGGTACTCAAAGGATAGCCAGGTGATTGACCACAGTCGTACACATCGTGATATATGCATGGCTTGGGAACAAAAGGATGCTTACCAAATCCTAAGCAATTGTTAAACACTATGAACCACACCTTATGAGAAAGTGGGCAGTGGGCAAGTAGTAGGCACCTCTAAAAAGACGAGAAAGAGAACTCCTCTGGCATTAGGCAAAGGAAACTGTTCATCCATAAGAAAGTTCGCACAAACTTTTTCAGTCTATCAATTTGTTTTTCATCCTATGTATTAGTCTTATGGCCTAATTCCCTTTTAGTTATATTTAATGCCATCTCGGCAAGTTAATAATGAATAATTTTGGCCCCCATTTCCAATATTTATGGTTGGTTCTTTCCTTTTGTTATTTCCTTGCTTGCCCTTAAATTTTTGGATGCTTACTGAAAGAAGAATCGATATAAAAAAAATATTTTAAACAAATTTTCTTGAGACTATAAATTTCAATTTAATATATAAAAAGAAAGAAAAAATCAGGCATGAAAGTTCTTCATATAAACTCTTTTGCAAAAGTATGATAGTCAATTTTACTAAAAAGTGGATTTTAGATCTTAAACATCTTTCACTTTTTAAGAATTCATAGCACACCATCAAACACCTTTCAAAGTTGGACTTTAGTAGTTAAAAAAAGTTTTTTGTTGTTGTTGTTGTGTGACCATGGAACCAACTCCATGTGAATGGAGGTACGATTAAATTTAGGTCTTAAAATACATTTTAAAACATTACAAATGACCGATAATGGTACACACCTTTTAAAAAAAATAAAAAATAAAATAAAATTTGACTAAATAAGTCATATGTACCTTCTTTAAAAATTTACTTTGGGAGCAAGGATGTTTGTTTCCATTCAAGTTCAATAAGAAAAGAAAAAGAGAAAAAACCCTAATTTTGATTTGACTTTATTTAGGTAATAATTTTGACTCCTTTGAGTGTCTTGGATTCCTTTCATCCAAATGACATAATTTTAAAAATAAAACCTTTAAATTACCTTTGTATTGATTACCATCAAGACAAATCCAATTAAAGAAGGTAATAATTTCAAATTTGTTTACCCAAATTGCATTCCAAATCTAAGCATTCATCGTATAATATATATTTAGACATAAATATGATAAGGTATATTATTTTATTTAGGGGTAATTAATTAATTGTTGGAGGCAATGATCTACTCAGGTTGTTGTGATGAAGAATGGAGCCCTTGCCATATTTTATTCTATAAAGGCCCGGGCAAGCCTTCATTCACTTTTACCCTATGTCTTTTCCCCTTCAGTTTCTCGGTAGGTGAGCAAACCCTAAAAATTGTTTCCTTCTTTATATTTTAGGTTTCATTTATTTATTAATTTGGTTTGATATATCTCTGCTATTTTAATTTTGTTGATGTTGAGAGATTGATTAATCTGGTCTACAGGTTAAGTACAGTGCTAAAAAAATGGTGAAAATGGGCAACATGCCAGCTTCAGGCTGTGGAACGTTTCCCATGAACCCTAGTCCAGAAATCTACCATAAGAGAAACATCTCAACTTCTTGCCTTGACCTACAAATGTATGGGTCCCTCGATATGGTCCCTATGACCCTGGGGCACCACAGATCGACTAGTGATCCACTCATTTACATTAGTGTTGCCCCCTCCATGAATCTGCATCAAGCTGATACTGAGAATATCGAACTTAAGATGGACTGTGATGAGAATAGAAGGTGATGGCCTTTTGATATATACGCAATATGTTTTCATGAAATTTTATGTTTGTTAGGTAATTCATGCCTTAACACATAAATGGATTTCAGTGAGCCCACAATCGAGGAGTATAAACTATGGGCTCAAAGAGCTTTGCTCCAACAAAAGGTGGAGTACATAAACAATCTTAGACTGCTCACAGCTAAGGTGTTCTCAGTTCTCTATATTACTTCATTCTCAATACATTGGTCTATGGTTGCAACTTCATTTTTTAGGTTAAAATTGAAAACATACCCCAAAGAATTTCTACAAGTTTCTAACAATGAACTTAAGAATGCAGATAAAGATGATAGTAGATGCTTTGAAGAGAAACGTTGATGCTCTCAAGCTTCTTACAACAAAATACATAGAAGTGAAGAAAGAGCGTGATAGCTTGCTGTACATTTTGTCTAAAATACACAAGGGAAAATAGAAGCACCAAAGTAGTTGGTTTCAAGCACTTGCTTGTTTTCAGTTTCACTATCCTACAGTTGTCTGATGTTTGCTTCTTTTGTCTTTTAATTGTGTTCTTGCTATTTAAAATGACCTAAGCCCCCTTGGGTTCATGGTCTTGGTTTTAGTTTAGGCTTGTTGAACTGCAAGTTTAGTATTAATTTTAAAAATATTTATTCATACAGTCATATTTATATGGCAAAATGTTTTTTTTCCTAATTACATTAGCTAGTATTACTTGTCTATCATATTCGATGACATATGTTATGTATATATTTTTTATCTGAAATCAGGAGTTGTGTTTGTCTGAAAAAGAAAATGCATCAAGCTGTCATATAAATTTTACATCTAATTAAATATAGTTTTAATTGAAAATTAACTACTTGTGGATCTAGCTAAAACAGTTTTAACCATTCAAAGATTGATTAATGTTTCAAAGTTGATCTGCATAACAAAATGTTGTTTATAAAGCATAAACACAGATTTTCAATCTAGGTTACATTCTTAGAAACTTAAGTTGTGCACTGTCATAGGTAGTCATCTGTCTCAAAAATGTTTTTTTTTTCTTTTTTTATTTGAATATAAGAACAATTTGATTTGAGTTGATACATTTCTTGAATTAACTGATATTGAAAGATCTATATATGAACTTGCCCATGCTTGAGTAGATAAGTATTTCACATTTGTAATGAAATTTTTATGCTGTTTGTATATATTCTTGTCTAATCTACAAATTCAGGTAGGGAAAGATACTTAACTTTTGCATTTGAAAAATTATTCTAAGAGGGATTATTGAAGTAGATGGTGGAAGTTTTTAATGTATGGAGGATTGCACGATTGAACTATAGTCAACAGTTAAATATATCTTAGACGACTGCTCAGAATTCTACCATCATTGCTAAGAATGCTAATGAAGAGGAAAGACATCAAATAGAAAGTAAGATTAATTTGCCTACATATATCCTATTGCCTTCAGAAATTAAAAATAAATGATGTGATGATTACATCCTTTTAGTACTTCAAGAAATTAGAGAATTCTTGGTAATGGGAAGCCCATAGAAAGAGTTCTAGAATGGCTTAATATAATGAAAAGAAAAACAAAAAAACTACTTAAGAGTTCTCTATATCATTCCATTCTCAGTATACTTCATTGTCCTACTAAATTCAATTATGTGTTAAATGTGATAAAATGAATAGTAATCAATATATTAATTATTGAGTACTTAATAAATAAAATGAAGATTGTGAAATATTTTATTTATTATTTTAAAATTTTTATTTGAAATCTTAATATATTAATTATTATGAGTACTTAATTGTTTCTTTTAACAAACCCTTTCAAAGGTGTCATGGACATTTTCAACTAACAAAATGAGCTTATATCCTTTAGAGCAATTTACAAACTTCCTCTACCTTTTCACACAAGTTATTCAAACTTTATACCCTTTAGAGTCATTATCAGTCTTATCTCCCCCTAAAGTATAATTGTCTCAAAATATATCTGTTTTTTTTTTTTTTTTTTGTTCTATTCTATGTTTTTTTTTTTTTTTTTTTATCTAAAACTTTCTAGAAAACAAATACAACCTTAAAAAAAAGTTTAAAAATAAAAACAAAATGGCCCTTCAAAAAAATGTACTAAAATGAAGAAACAATGACATTACAAAAGAATATATTAAAAATTTAAATAGAAATGGTCTTTTAAAATGGTAAAATCAAAATTGAAAAACAAAGACATGTGCATTTAAATACATAAAAGGATAGAGGAAATGATAAAAATGGCCCTTCAAAACCTTAGATTCAAAATAAATAAATAAATATCCTTCAAAAAATAGAAATAAAAATTAACAGAAAAAAAAAACCTATGCCTCAAAAAAAAAAAAAAAAAAAAAAAAAGTCATGTTCTTTAAATAAGAAAATCTAAAAAATATATTCTAAAACAAAATTTTTAAAATTTATGAAAAAGCAAAATCCATCTTCTTAGAAAAAGAAACTAATCCAAAAATAATGTTCAAATAAAAATTAAAAAGGAGAAAAATGTCATCCTTAAAACATAAAAATTAAAAGTGTTGAAGAAGGTATGTAAAAGAGAAAAAAAGAACTAATTGATTAAAAGAGATGAAAATATCTCAAATTTGTAAATCTAACATCTCCTATTTTTTACCTTGAAAAGCAACCCATTTTGACATAAATGCCCTTCAACATATTTATTATTTACATGTGTTTTAAAAGAAAAAGTTATTTTGCAAGAAAAAAATAAAGACATATTTGTCCAAAATGGGTAATTTTTTAGGGTGAAAAAAGTGGTGGGGAAATTTATGGTGATTTTATCCCTTTCAATGAATGAAAAAAAGTGAGGGCATTTTTATCCAAAATGAGTACTTTTTTAGGGTGAAAAAAAAAAAAGAAGAAAAAAGTGGAGGGAAAATTGGGGATGATTTTATCTCTTTTAATCAAATAACCCAAAAAATAAATAGGGTTAAATGACCACATGCTAAAAAAAAAATGATCATCCCTTTTAATCAAATAATCCAAAAAATAAATAGGAAAAAATGACCATGTGCTTAAAAAAAAATCAAAAGAGGGAAATTTGAAACAAAAGGTTTAAAAATATATGTAATGCAAAAAAATCCATCAAATTCTATTTAATTAATAGTCAATTTATTATCAGATAGATATATAATTCAATTTCTTGTTTTTCAATTTCATTCAACCTAAATTGATTTATCATTAGCACAATCCATCCGTTCTAGTCAATCCAAACATATATTTACTAGCCCAAAACTATGTCAATCTCAACCAAAGTCAATAAAAGTAGATTTGGGTTGGACAACTTTGCTTGAATATCATGTTGGGTTAGGTGTTAAGCAAATAAGCCTCATGTTTAACAGAAGCTCAAATTGATTGGCAACTCAACCCCACTACTTGGGGGTACACCATGTGAAACAACTAGATTGACTAGCGACCTAGGGTTTTTTTAACTTCTACAACTACTTTAAAAAATAATTTTTAAAATATAGTAGTTGGAAAAATATTTATAGATTTATGACACTTTTTATTACGTTGAAGGTGTCTCTTGAAGAGACACCTTCCACAATTTTCAAATCTATGATATACGATTAAAAGAATTGAATTTAAACTAAAGGTGTCTTTTTGAAAGACACCTACAATTTCAAAAAAAATGGATTTATACTAAAGGTGTCTTTTGAAAAGACACTTTCCACAATTCTACGATTCCAAAAAATCCAATATAAACTAAAGGTGTCTTTTCAAGAGAAGAGACAACTTCCACAATTCTCAAATCCATGATACACACTTAAAATAATTTAATTTAAACTAAAGGTGTCTCTTCAAGATACAACTTCTACAATTCCAAAAAATTGGATTTATATTAAAGGAGTCTTTTGAAGAAACACTTTCCATAATCCCACAAAATCCATTCAAGAGACACATTTCACAATTTTCAAATTCATGATACACGCTTAAAATAATTAAATTTAAACTAAAGATGACTCTTCAAGAGACGCATTTTACAATTCCAAAAAATTGGATTTTTATGAAAGATGTCTCTTGAAAAGACATTTTTCACGATTCCACAAAATTTAATATATACTAAAGGTGTCTCTTGAAAAAACATTTTCCACAATTCCATAAAATCTAATATATACTAAAGGTGTTTTTTGAAAAAACACTTTCCACAATTTTCAAATCCATAATACACACTTAAAATAATTGAATTTAAACTACAGGTGTTTCTTGAAGAGACACCTTCTATAATTCCAAAAAATTGGATTTATACTAAAGATGTCTCTTGAATAGACACCTTCCACAATTCCACAAAATCCAATACATATTACGTCGAAGGTGTCTCTTGAAAAAATGCATTTCACAATTTTCAAATTCATGATATAAGCTTAAAAGAATAGAATTTAAAATAAAGTGTCTCTTTAAGAAACACTTTCTACAATTCAAAAATATTGGATTTATACTAAAGGTATCTCTTGAAGAGACACTTTCTATAATTCCACAAAATTTAATATATACTAAAGGTGTCAAAGGATGGATGCTTCTAAAGTTGTGGGTAAATGGTTGTCCGAACTCTCATCTTTTTATGGGGGAAGAAGGAGAGTATGATGCAGGTGAAATCAAATGAAGGAAATGGGTAAGAGGGGAAGAAGGAGATGACTAGGGTTTTTTTTTTGGAGGAAATGAGGAAGGGAAAGAAGAAAAACAAGTTTTTTTAGGAATGTTTAACAAACTCAACAATTTATTCTCCACATAAGCATCAAATTTGGTCCAAATTGTTGTAGATTTGGAAATGCTTTCCAATCTACCCTATCTTAAAAATTTTATTTGTTTAAAAAATGTACTTTTATAAAAAAAAACCTAACAACCTAAGTACCCAACCCCCCAACAAACTTGATCCAATTCAGTATACTATAGCACCTATGTTACACCAAAGTGTAAAAATAGGTGAAAAAAAAGAGAAGAAAAGACATGTACATGAACAATAAATAAATAAATAAATAATGGAAGAAAAAGATGAAAATATTCATGAGCTTAGAAGAAAGGAATCTAAAAAAATTAAGAATTGAAATAAAATCAGCCTCTAATAAAAAATAAAATAAAATTGAGGAATGAAAAACATTTACCTGCAAAGTAAATAAATAATAGGTTGAAAATTTTTCTTTATATAAATTTTCTACATTTTAAAATTTAAACATTTAAAACTTAAAATTAAAGAAAAAAGACTATAAAAAATATAAATTGGTAAAAAAATATAAATATATTAATATATAAAGAAATTTATATAAATAAATAAATAGGTAAAAACAAGTATTAAATTGGCCATTAGATAGGCTTGCAACTTAATCTAACCCACATACAAACTTGAATCAATCAGCCTAGGATACAACACCTAACTTGCATCATTTCTAATTTCTAGTTTTTTGTATTCCTATAAATCGATTTTACTTTTTTTTTTTTTTTTTTGGTTTTCAAATATCTTTTGAATTTGTGGTTGTGAAAAATAAAAATAAAAATTGAACCATGCATAGAAGTTGCAACAGTTTTAATTTTCTAGTGTGTTATCTTTCTATAAATCAAAAGAAAAGAAAAAAAAACTTTAAATTTGTGGTGGGGAATAAAAACTGGCCCATGCAGGTCTCGAACCTGCGACCTTCGCGTTATTAGCACGACGCTCTAACCAGCTGAGCTAATAGGCCACATGCTTTCTAAAGAAAGTATTACTTTCAAATTATTATATAGATTCTAATTTATTTGAAGTGAAAGTAAGCCTGCAGCTGATTGAATTGAATTCATGTTTCAATATTAATGTTATTTTTTCATTTTATCTTGGTTTCAATATTATGTTTTAAAATGATTATGTCTTCATCTACAAAACTGGGTGAGATTTAAAATCAATCATATGAAATTTACTTTGTGGTTTGGTGAAAATATTTTCCCACAAAATACTTTATGAAATATCTTTTGGTCTCCAACTTGGAAGCTTCACACATTTGACAAAGAAAATTATAAAGAATCTATTGGAAGCTTCACACATTTGACAAAGAAAATTATAAGCTTCACACATTTTAATCAATTTGAGAATTTAAACCCACATTTATTGGGAATAATTAAAAGAAGTCTTGTTTTATAACATTGTAATAAAATTTACAATATGAACAAGACGCACAGTACAATACTTCCACACACTCATGTTAGATATTCCCAAAGGAACTAATTGAAATGCCGAGCATATTGTCTAGCCGGAGATCTCAATGGCCTTGACCTTAGGCTTCTTCACCTCCTCTTTCGGAACCGTTACAGTAAGCACACCATTCTCCATGCTGGCTTTAACCTCATCCATCTTTGCATTTTCAGGAAGTCTGAATCTGCGAAGGAACTTTCCTCTGCTCCTTTCAATCTGATGCCATTTTCCATTCTTGTCTTCTTGCTCTTTGCTCCTTTCTCCACTGATTTGAAGCACCGGGCCCTCTTCAACCTCAACCTTCACCTCTTCCTTCTTTAATCCAGGAAGATCAGCCTTGAAGATGTGAGCATCTGGAGTTTCCTTCCAGTCACAACTGGTGCTAGAAAAGGCGGATCTTTCAGGGTCGGCAAGAGTTTTGGAGAAAGGGAAGCCTTTGAAGGGATCCCAAATATCCATAGAGAATGGATCGAACATGCTGCTTGGAATGAAGAGCGACATGTTTTTGCAAGTATTAATTTGTATTGAGAATCTTGGAGGAATCAAATATTAGATCGGAAGGATTGCTTGCTGACGCAACTTACGCAAATGAGTAGAGTATATAAAGAATGGGGAAGAAGATTCTAGTACATTCATGGCTCTTCTAGGTCTTCTTAAGTTCTTGTGGTTGCGGAAGGAAATGTAATCCTCGAAAGTTCCAGGACCTTCTACCATTTTCCGATTAGCCCATTTGGACAGCCTTGCTTGGTAAAGGGTCAAACTTCAACAGACCATTTACTTTTTCTCGCTTAATCAATGATCACAATTTAATCCAAAATCACAGTGATTAAAAAAAAAAGAAAAGAAAAGAGATATCTTGGCTTCATAAACAATTTTTAAACAATTTTTTTTCTGCAACCAAATAAAAACTCTTGTTCTCTCTTCACCCTTCTTCAAGTTTTAGTTCTTTAAAATCAGCTTTTGAAGTATCTTTTTATTATTATTATTATTTAATTCCTACTATTACTTAAACAAATATAGTAATGAATGAATAATAAAAGGAATTTTTTATTCTCGTTACACATTCACACATTCCACACATTTTTCATAATTTGGATGCACTTTCTATTTTCTACTAGGAATCACGAATTGCTCCACTCCTTAGCCTTGGACCTAGTAGGGTACATGAATCTATCTTAAGCTTTTCTAGAAAACAATCTAGGTGAAAATATGACTTTAAAAACCATTTAGATATATAAATCTAAAGAAGATAGTAATTCATATGTGAATATGGAAGTTCTCAAATCAATTCCAAACTGCAGAATCTATTGATAAAGAATTCAAAACCGTACAAAACATCATAGATCTTGTCCATCCACTAGTCTTCTACTCAATCTCTCCTCACATGAAGCTAGGTATGGGAAAAGAGTGGTCTTTTCCTTCTTCAATGATGGCTATGGTTTTCTCTCTGTGGAGGCTCTTTATTTAGAAGATGATAGGAAAAATTGAAACACTAACCCCTAATAGGAGTATTTATAAGGCTTCATATGGGTTTAAGTAACTTGAGCCTAAATTGAGCTTGTGTCACTTAATCTAGCCTAATGGGATCCAAATTAATTAATCAACCCTAATGGACTCCAATTACTTAATTAGCACATACTAGAAAGTCAATTCATAAGATCTAGTGGAACCTTACGCTTTTACCAAAACATCCTTATGCACACTTATGAACCAAAACCAAATCCTTCAAATAAAACGTGTCTCCATGTAATAAGAGCCTGAGTAGGGACCATTGGGACCTATAGGAAAATAATGGCTCCCTCAAAATCCAATTATGAAGTTGATTCAACATTCCACTAAAGAGAATCAACTACACTCCAATATCCTATGAAATTACAATGAGCATAGCTTGGGTACATGTCTTACTATCTACTACATCCAAACCCCTATGAACTAATGTCCATAATCTAATAAGGTAATGTTATCACCTATCAAGATTACATTTCAAATCCTTGAGTTATAGATCTCCTTTATTATGTGATCAATTGACATATTCTAGCTCCAATGAGCATATGTCAAAATTTCACTAAAAAAATTGTTATGACAATAGTTTTCTAGATCACATATCTTTCGGATCACCCAAGGGGACACATTGTCTCAATACCATGAGATATCATGGTGTCTTTATTGAGAATATCTGTTCACACTAACCTTCATCAATAGTAACCCAATCCATAGGGATATATGACTACATTAGGGTCTCGCCCATATGTCAAAGCCTCCTATTGATTTTGGCACATGCTCAATACTCTCTCAAGGTTGAGAGTCTATGCAATATAGTAGTTTGGTGAATCATGACAACTGATAGTCTTGCATCATGATTCATTGTAGGTCCTGTCCAATATGCAACACATACACTAGTACACTCACTATGGGAAAACCATCTTAATAATACTCATCATTCTGTAAGGAACCTATGATTTGGATTTTTTATACAACTCCTAATACACCCAAGTCATGTACAATGCAAGTGATGTGGGCATGTATGAAAGGAAAATCTTATATCTCTTGTTTCTCAAGCTCGGATCAGGTTAGGAACATGCAAAACTATCTTAGGCTTTTCTAAATCTTATGCACAATGGAAAAATTGCATTTTTTAAACTCTTAAAAGATTCATAAAGTGTAAATGAAAGACATACCTTAGTTTTGGATGTTACCGAATCGAGTCCATGTGATGAAGGAGGAAGAATGAAGTTATAAGAAGTCTCATAAACCTGGAGTCTTCCATCCAATGACTCGAACCTTGATCTCAACACACTTCCAATGGGAATGGAAAAGAAAGTGGAGGCTATGGTTCTCTCTCTCTCTTTTGAGGTGGAAGTTGGCTCTTTAGAAAAAAAAACTATGGAAACCCTAAACCCTATGGGGGTATTTATAGGGTTCCCTATTGGGCTTAAGTGACTTGAGCCCACTAAGGGCTTGGGTCACTTAATCTAGCCCAAAATGGGTCATAATTAATTACTTAACCCAACAAGGCTTATTAATTAATCAATTAGCCCAATTCAAAGGCTTTGCTCACTTACCCCTATGCAATCTTGCATAATTACTAAAACGCTCTTATGCACAAAAGTGAACTTAGAGTCAATCCAACCTTCATAACCCATGCCAACAAGGTATATGAGCTTAAAGCGGGAACCACTAGGACCTATAGGAGCACTATGTCACGGACTTAGTCGTTCACTAAGCTCGTGCGGCACTTAGACAAGCCAAGACAGTTGATCTTGCTAAGTCAGCCTTGCTCCCCAATGCTTAGCTTGCTCGGCTAAGACACTTGCGACTCGAAAACTCAAGAAGCTTGGTAGGCAACCCTTGAAAGAATGGAAGCTTTTTATTACTCAAAGAAGCCTTTACAAGTGCTTGGATGCTCACTTGCTTGGTGCCTTGGCCAAATGAGGCCCTCACCTATTTATAGGCACCAATGGAACTCTCTGGAACCTTGGAGGGTTCCTTACAACTCAAGACTATTCTAGAATGTCCTACACCATTCTAGGTACAAGCCTATATACAAGTATATACAAGAGTCTTCTAGATTTCTCTAGAAAACCCCGGACTCCTCTCGTGCCTTCCATCATGGTGTAGAATTGTGTGGATTCCTCCAGGCTTCTCTAGAACCTTCCACACTCTTCCCACTCTAGGAGTCTCCAGAAGCTTCCTGGCTCTATATAAGGCCATGGGGAGGCTCATTTGAATAAGCTTGTGACAACTAGCTCCCTTAGAATCCAATTCTAAAGTTGATTCAAACATCTTACTACATAGATTTAATTGAACTCCAATATTCTATATAAATAACAATGAGATACCATGTGCTTGGGTTCGTGACCTACTATCAAGACCGTTGTTCTCATGAACTGATGTTAGTAGTCTAACAAGGTGGAAGCTATTTGTCTTTCAAGAGTACATTTTCTATCATTGAGTTAAAGATCCTCCTATTATGTGTTCAACTAACATGTTTTAGCTATCAAAGAACCTATGTCAAATTCTACTTAAGAAACTACTATGACCATAGTTTTCATGAACACACTTCCTTAGGACACCCAAAATGACACACTATTTCAATCTTAAGAGATATCATGGTGTCTCTATTGAGAATACCTATTGCTATTGGCTTTCATCAATAGTGACCCAATCTATAGGGAATATATAATCAACTTACGATCTCACGCGTAGATCAAAGCCACTGTTAACTTCAGTACAAGCTCAATATTCTCTCAAGATTAAAAGATAATATAATAAAGCAACTTAGTGAGGTCATGACTACTTGATAGCCTTGAGTCATGACTCACCATAAATCTTATCCAATGTGTAACCATACATACTAATGCACTCCCCATGAGAAACTTATCCCGATAGTCAAGACCAATCATCCCTCCAATTAAAAGATAGTGCACTACGACCTTTAATGGGATGCATAGACCCATGAACCGACTGTGAACAAGTCATTTATTTATAGGGAACCCATGACTAGGATCTTCTATGCAACTCTTAATGCACTTAAGTCACGTACAATGCAAAATATGCAGACTAGAGTGTTTACAAGATATAATGCATGAAAATAGAATAAATAAAAGTGAACTGGAACTTTATTAAACAAATGAAATCCAAGAGTTTATTACATCATGTTATGCTTTTAAGGTTCTATCCTAATAGTATATGCTCAAACACATGAGATAATAAAGGAGAAACCAAGAAACATAAATAAATAAATTTATAAATGAATCTCAATCTATTATATAGAGTTATGTTTCTTAGGGCTCAATCCCAACATTTTCTATTTTTAACATAAAAAAAATAATAGTAACTTTTATATAAGATATGTTATGAAGAACTTTGACATAGAATAAAAATAGGGAGAAGAAAATAAGAAAATGGAAATAGAAAACACACAAAGCATACAACAATTTATGTGGTTCAACCTAAAGCCTACATCCTTGGATGAAGACAGAGAAGAACTTCCATTATTGTTAAAAGATGTCACAACCTAAAGTTCTCAAATCCCAAAGTCCCAATCACACCCAAAAAAAGACTCTCTCTCTCTCTAAGTCAAAATCTCTTCCTATATATTTGCCTAATTGCATAGGAAGATTCCATATAGAAAATTAATTGTAGAATTATCAAAGATACTTACTCATACAAGAGGATTACTCAATAGGATTTTTTATTTTATTTTTTTATGATAATAGGAAGCACCCCTACATGAATTTCTTCTATTAGGAAATTATTAATGAGTTTCCAATTAACTCAAAATAAAATCTAAGATACTTTACAACAATCTCTACTCTGGCTCAAATTCCTAAGATACAAACAAACTAAAAAAATGTTTCATATTACTTCACTCTCACACCCTTAAGGGGCCTTTAGATACTATCCATACCAATTAAGTCGAAGCAACACCTGAACTTAACTATAGGAATAGGTTTAGTCATCATATCTATTAGATTATCCACTATAGGTATTTTTTTTCATAGCAATATCACCCTATACAATCGTATCCCGAAAATGCATTATGACATCAATATGTTTGGTCATCTCAGTTTTAGTCAAATGTGTGGTAGTTTGGTGATGAAATTAATGCACAATAGTCAACTCTTATTGTAAGCCTAAATTCCCAACCAAACCCTTTAAGATAAATAGCTTCTTTCATTACTTCTATGACTACCATGTATTCTACTTTAATTGTTGAAAAAAAATTGTAGATTGTAATGTTGCTTTCCAACTAATAACAATACCACATAAAGTGAATGCATGCCCTGTTAGAGACTTTTTTATATCCATATCTTCAATATTGTCAAAATCAACACCATCAACACTTGTCCTAGAGACATCACTACTTTTGTTATATACTAAGCCAACATGTGATATTATGCTTAAGTACAGAAGTATTCATTTTATTGTTTGAAAATGGATCTTTTCAAGGTGATCCATATATCAATTCACTAAGCCAACATGTGATATTATGCTTAAGTACAAAAGCATTCATTTTATTGTTTGAAAATGGATCTTTTCAAGGTGATCCATATATCAATTCACCACACCAATTGCATGTAAAATGTGTAAACCATAGCATACATAATGCTTCAACTACACTAACATAAGGACACATGTGACGTGTCCCCCCTCTTCCTCAGTTTGTGGTGAGAAAGCAGTTGAAAGTTTAAAATGAGTTGTTAGTGGAGACTCATTGGTTTTTGCCATTACATTCCAAAGCATTCCAACACTTTTTCAATGTACTTTTTATGTAATTAGTACGATTTCCTTACTTCTCAATGTCTATAAATCTCAATACTCATATACTTTTTTGGCAACTCTAAGGTCTTTTATTTCAAACTTCCCACAAAATTAAGTTTTCATCGTATTGATCTCAAACATATTCTTGTAGGAAAATGAAATGTCATTAACATATTTTTTTGTTCATTGATAGAAAATAAATGATAGTAATGATGTTTATGAATTCAGGTCATTGGTTAGGTAAAATGATCGATTCTAAGAAACTTGACTATAAAATTAAAATTATAAACCAGATTATGTAAATAATATTATGTGATTGATGTATGTTTTATTATTTAATTTTTTAGTCCATCTCGTAATTTTTTTTTTCTCATAATTTTCAATATTCCAAGACTGAGGCTTCTGGGGAGCTCCCAGGTCAATGAATTTAAACCGTGCCTTGGAAGAATCAAAACTACGGTCATTGCTTTCAACGGGGAAGATCTTTATTAGCTTCCGACCAGCATCTGAACACCAATCCAGCAACCTCCGAATGCATCTAACCTCCCACTATTTTGACAGACTATCATCAGCCTCCAACTTCTAAAACTCGGCTGACAAAATGAATTTCAACCAATATTCTTCTAATTAATGAGATTGATGAAAGATGAAACTCCGTTCTATGTTTCTATGTTTCAATCTTTCGCGCAGGAACATTTCTTGCCTTCTTTGTTTTCTATTTACATAGCAATGGCTTAAAATATGGGTAATATAATTGTTTGTTATTTGTTGATGAGAAATTGGGGAACAAGAGTGGTGTTATATATTTTCATTTGAGATAATGAAGGCAGGAAATGAAAATGAAGCCAATGTCTAGGAAGCATTTTGAAAAACAATTCTAAAAAGTATTTTTTAAAACCGTTTTATAATATTTTGTGAAATAAAAAATTGTTTAAAAACTTGAATTTGAGACATTTTAAATTAATTTTTTTTATATATATTTATTTTAACCAAAAAAACAACTAAAATATGTATCTTATTTTTTATTTTCAAGAACTGCAAATCGTCTTTTGCTGTTTGATTACCGAACACGTTCTCCAACGTTTTGTTGTTCTTAAAAACAGAAATTTTGTTTTTTAAAACAGTTTACAAAGACCCAAACCCTTTCAAAAAAGACCCGACCCGCCAGCAAACTATATCTAAAATGGTTACTGAATTTCCAAGAAGATTATATTTATGATATAAAATTTATACTTAATACTTACCTATATATAACTATTCATTCACAAAATACTTAAAACAAATTCAAAAATAATGGTCCGCTCCATTTGGAGTTGATGAGCATGGCTGGAGAAGCTGAAGGATGCTCGGTTTACAGATGTACCAAACATCTGGAAACCCAAATATGATTAACAACGGAGAGACACTTTTAAGAACAGCAAAACTAGCTATCCAACATAAACTACGGAAGTAGGAGGAACTTATATTAGGCTGACCAAATCATCTTAGTGAGAGACTTGGATTTCCCCTAAATTGCCAGCTGCTCCATTGGGTAAGACACAAGGCAAATATACTGGCAAATATGAAATATTTGGTGCACCCATAATTCAAACCCAACGGCTACAATGAGGCCAATATAGGCCTGGGCAACACATTTGGGTATATGCACAGTTACCAATTACATGTTATAAACACAGGCATGGCATTGTAAGTGCTTCACATTGTGAACATTTGATAATTTTATCATCCATTCCGTGCACCACCAGTCATTAGTTTGTACCCCATTTTCAAGAGGGGGAATCTGCAAAGCAAATCATCAAATCACCTTCTCTTCCAGGATAGGGAGATGTGGTTCTTCATGCCATTCCCAGCTATAACTTCTTCCCTGTAAAGGACTCCCAAAGTTAGATGTTTGTTGGAATGTGTTGGAAAACCCACACTAACATTAGCATAAGATAGCACTAGTCTCATTGGCTTGTGCGAGTAATGATAATTTAAACTAAAAGAAACGAAAAACCTCATTCGACTTGAGATTCTCTCACAACTTGCAAACCTAGACTTTTCAATACAATGCTTATTTGTTATAATTTGAGTATTAGCACAACTACCAACTGAACTTGAAAAATGAATGCTTGTGAAGGATGGTTAATATTAGGTGTCATAGAACAAAGGAACTACCTGAACTGACACAATAGAGTTGACATAGTGGGGGCAGGGGCTTATAAGGGGGTCCTGGGGCCTTCCCAGCACACTTTCAAGGCTCACCCCATTGGTCCCCCCCGTCCCACACCTCACATTGTAGACTTCAATATTGATGGTCAAATCATAGTTAATCAATACAGACAGTCAACAGCACACTGAGGACCATATGCAAGAGAAGCTTGGAGAATAGAATTAACAACTGCCACTCAGAAAGTAAAAAGGTTTCTTTAGATGATAAACCAACAATGTTGCATAAGGTAGCACTATTAGTTCTATCTTATAATGAGATCCACGTGGTAGATCATCTAATTATATAGCAGAATGGTTGCAACTTATTGCTACTTATTGGCAACTGAACCAGGCAAACAGAGGGCATGGTAGTGTCACCGCCAGAACAAACCCAAGGCTTATTGTAATGATCTTGACAGGTTATAACCAGAGTCAGAAACCGTGAATATGCTACCAATTTCTTGATATATTATATACTGTGACATATAAATATTCTTGTATGTCCTAAGCACTCCACCATAAGAGACACCCAAGCAATAAATCCAAACCCAATCTCCCCTTTTTTTTGAATAGGTAAACTCAATCTCCTAAAGTGGAAACATAATAGACAAATAAAAAAAGCTTAATGGTGCCTTGAGTTCAAATCATGATTCGAGAGTAATGCCATTGCATAAGGCAAGCCCTCACTTAACTGCACCTGCCAACATCTTGCCTACCCCCAATTAGATGGCATTCTGCAGTAACAACTTCTCCCCTGGAGCAACAATGACATAAGAATGCACCTTACTTGTGTTCGAACACAAAGAAACACGAGTTGAAGTTGGAAAATGCGATAATAGATTTGTTGCCCTTGTTCCAAATGATTCGAAGTACAGATGGAATTCCATGCCATGTCCAAGAATCAGAATGATAGAAGAAGAAGAAAAAAAAAAAGCCCTCTACATTTATTAAAGTAAGATGTCTTATCTGCAAATCCTACAAAAAATAGTTTGATAGTGGAAAATTATACCCAAGAACACATTTAATTCCAACACCACAACAAGCAACAATCAGAATCACCACCACAACATGATGCTGCAGCCCAGAAGCTTCCACATGTACAAATGCCTCTTTCTCAATCATTAAATTTTTTTTGCCAACAACATGAAAAAAAATCCCAGACTGCAACATTACTTTATAAATTTCACATTGTAAACAACTAAACTAGTAATCCTAGCAAGTTCAACCTAAACAAAATTATCAAGAACTAATTCTGCCTACATAGCCATAACTCCTTTTGTCATTTCCCGACAAGCAATGATATAAAATGACTGATCTGACAAAAGACAATAATATAGATACACTATAGGACATTTACCCAAGGCACGTATAATAGCATAAATTTGATTTTATCGGATTGAAAATTAGTCATTTCCATAACTAACTCATCTTTATACATCATTGGTAATTCATATTTATAATTTTCTAAATCCATTTGCCTTTCATTTTTCTTTTTATTTCACCCAGCAACTCATCATATCTCGTTATAATAAGAAGCTATATCAAGTATATATGTACATTAATCACACAAATTGCAAAGTGGGATGGTTTCTCACTTTAGAAACTTCATAACAATTTTTTTGAGTCAACTTTAGAATTCATTTTTAGTTTCCATGAAGGTCATGATTCCATCTTAACATCATTCCAAGCAAGAAACTGAAATATTAAAACTCAAAGGGGGCAGAATTCAAAATTTGCAGGAGTATTTTGACTTGGTTTCAATCGGAAGCACAGAATTTGGTAGAATATAAGATTCAGGCCAAAAGAATGTAAGATTGAATCAAAATCATAAGGTTTAGCACCAGATGAATTCAGATTTAAGGCCTCAATTGTAAGAATAAAGTTCAAAGCTTCAGTTGTAGCGCAAAATTTTGAGTCGTTCCATAGCAACAATTATTCATCTAAAAATATTGGAACTGCCTCAAATGATTAATCAATTGGATTAGTCAGCGAATACAAGAAGAGGAAATGATGGAGCTCACCAGAGCCAGATGCAAACTTGGGGTGCTTCATCTTCTCAAGCTCGAGCTGAGCATCCATGAACATATGCATCCTCTGAACTTCCAGATCCTTAGTGAACTCCATCTTCTGCTTCTCCAAGTCCATCATCTGCTGCTGCTTCGCACACTCAATCCTCTCATAAATCTCCCCAAACTTCAAAATCGCCCTCGCCAATTCCCTACACGCCGCTCCATCCGATAAATCCATCGAATCCATCCGATGCTTCCTGACCCGGCCATCGAACACCACGTCTTCGTCATCGCCGTCGTCAAGGCCTCCGCCGCGAGAGCTCTCCGTCGACCCCGCCGATTGCAGCCTCGACTTCGATGACGATCCGCCGGAATACACAACGGCATTAGGGTTATGGTTGGGGCTAGGGCTGATCTTGTCCTTCCCAGCCTTCACGGTGAAAGTCACGGCGGGGGACTTCCGCTGCACTGCCGCCGCGAATTTCTTTCCTCCCGGAGCTGCCGCCGCCACGGCGCCGATCAGGTAGTCGAGGCGGGAGTAGAATGGCCAGGAAGACGGCGCCGGCTTCGATTTCTCGAGCTTGTACTTCTTCTTCAAGGTGTCGATCCGGTTCTTGCACTGGATGTAGGTCTTCCGGGGCTTTACTCCGTTCTGGCGACTGTTAACGGCGTCAGCGACTTCCTTCCAGTCCTTCTGACGGAGGTTACCGCGGTTGAGCTCCAGATAACGATCTCCCCACGCCTCCACTAGAGTCTCTGTGGCGCCTTCGCTCCAGCAGTCCTCACGGCCCCCTCCTCCTCCTCCTCCGCCGCCGCCGAAGGGGTGGTGGTGGGACCGAGGATTTGGATGAGCGGCCTGGTTGTCCATGAGACAGAGCAGCGGATTTGGAGAGGGGAGAAGAGGACGGTAGATGGAAGTTGGAAGAGTTTTGGGTGTGGGTGTTAAGGAACGCCGGACGTGGAGGGGAAAAGGAAGGGATAAGAATGAGGAAGCGTCCCCACCATCATGGTGTGAGGCGCAGAGTCAGCAAAGGGACGCCGTCGGCAGTGCATCTCTCTTTCTCTCTCTTAGGAAAATGACTTGTTTTGGAGAGTTACGCACGCACTTCTCATCTCAGCTTTCATGTGCCTCTTTGGGATTGGAGCTTCCCATGCCCTCCCTCCCTCATCTATGTGGAAATTGGAATCACCTCCTCAGTGAGTCGGTATCAAAACCACACGCCGTTCATTTATTTGTGTATAACGCTAAACCTTTGTAAAAATAATTTTTAAGGTTTTTCCGATATAAATAATATAAATTAGTTATTTATTTAATGTGTTAAATAAGTTTTTTTCAAAGAAAAATTAATTGAAGCTTTTAATTTTAATAAAAGCATGTTTCATTATTGATTTTATATATTAAATATATATTTTTTTAAATAAGATTAATTTTAATAATTTTACCATTCTAATTAAATGAATATTTCCTTTTTTTTGTATGTGATATAAGGTTTTACATTTCCTAAGGATCAAAAAAATTAGTTGTTTCATCGTTTAATTTTTCTTCTCAAATTGTGAATAGGAACATATTAAAATCGAAAATCACTTTGTTTCACAATGCAAAAAATTTTCTATTTTTTTGTCTTCCAAAAAACTTTTATTTTCAAGTTTTTTCGATCTTTCTTTTTCAAAAGAAAAGTAAAAGTGAGAGAGATCTCTTTTTCTATAGTTTTTGGTCCATTTTCAGTAGTTCTAACTCCTAAAAATTACTTCTTTGATCTTTTATTTGGTTAGATAGGATTAGGTTAGCCTAACTTAGGCACCCATCCAACTCCATCAAATATTAACTTTTAAATATTATTTTTAGAATTAAAAGAAGATTTCCAAACAAAGCTTGTATTTATTATGATGATATTATCTTTACTAATCATTTATTTCTTGTACAATTATTTGGATCAAGGATGATGTTCCATTATCTTATCTTGAAGAGACATGAAAATGTAATCATTTCTTATATGTTGTGTTTTCTTGCTCATGATATTTTGTTTAAATCACATATTAGAGGTTGTTTAGATTTTTTTTATTAAAAATAAAGAATTATAAATAAATAAATAAAAGAACTTTTGTACTTTTTAAAAACTATATTTAAAATATGTTTTCAAACATATCATGTATTTACAGATCATTTATGTAGGAGTTCTTAAACTTTTTGCAAGATTTTCTATTTAATTTTTTTCAATCTCTAATTTTCTTTTCATTGATTTTTAAACTTACAACTTTTTAAATACAAGTCTTTAATTCTAATATTTTATTTAAAACTTATTATTATTTTATACCATTAAAAAATGGATAGTTAATTCAAATAGACATTAAACATTAAACACGGTCATTAAAAGAGGACAATAACAATTAAATATAAATCATATGAAAATTGTAAACAACTAAATATGAAAAGTAGAACTACTTATGAGAATAAACCAAAATATCATTATGAGTATAGACGTAAAAAAATTTAATAAATTAAATTACTACTAAATTAGTCTTCAAAATTGTGACTTCATTGTTTTACAAAATTTAGAATTGACAAGTGATTGGTCCTACAAATAGGACTCGTGACATGCAACTCAAAAGGTGATACACAACAAATTTTGAAAGGTTACAAAATTAAGTTTTCAAAATAAAATAAAATCAAATATTTAAAGTCAAGAGGGAATTAGAAAAAAAAATAAAAAATCTCTTATTGACAAATTTCATAAATAAAGAAAATAAATCTTTCAATAAAAAAGAATTAAAAAATAAATATTCTTTAATTAGTAAATTTCTTTAATGAAGGAAATAAGTTGCTAAAATCAAGGAACCAAATTTTTTGAATTAATCAACCAAATTTCCAATTTTAATTTTCTAACTTCACCTATAAATAATAATGACTTCATTCAATGAAAGGGATCGAAAAATAACAACTTCACATGAGAAAAAAGGTTTCACAAAATACCCTTACAAGTTAAAAAAAAAAACGCAGAAGTGTTACACACACATTCTTCCTCATTCAATAAATTCATTTAGGTACAAACCACTTTAAGCCTCGATTGATCTTAAAAAAAAAAAAAAAAAAAACTCAAGAAAATACTTTTTTTTGTTGTTTTTCGAATTGTAATAAAACTAAATGAATTAGAAGAAAAATAGTTTTTTTTTTATAGAATATTATTACCAAGTCTATACCCCACAATTATTTTTAATACAATTTTTTTGCTTACATATTTTTTCTTTAGTTTTTTTTTTTTTTTTTTTTTTTTTTTGGTAGGATTTTATAAAATTTATGTGTATAATTTCTAGCAAGCCCAATGGGACATCTCTACTTCTCATCTCTTTCACTAAAAAAAATAATCATTACTAAGACGATGACATCTAAAAAAATTCAAGTTGTGCATGACAAGATTGTCATTGCTCATTCAACACACTACTATTACACTTTCAGTAAACCAAACAAGTGAGCATACTTGTTTGCTAAAATCAGTAGAGATGCACAACAAGTACCAATTGCTCATCACGTTAGCCTCTTTAGGGGAAAAGGGCCAAAGTCCTTGTGGTAAGGAAAATTGCCCTTCAACACTAAAGGACTTTGGTGATAAGTCCCTCTACTCTATCATTGATGTCAACTCTAACATCAGCTCATACTTTGGATCACCAACTAGGAGGTCAAAGGGGAATAACTCCTCTAATCATTTTGACTCTTTTACTTCTTCCTTCTTAGTAACTATGTCGATGATTACAACTTATGCTACATTTGTAAAAAAAAAAAAAAAAAATTAGTTGAGATGGCTCATGTCATCACTAAATTCACCAAGATTATTGAGGAGAAAGATCAACAAATAGTCTCTCTTATGAATAAGGTCGAGGCTTAGGTGTAAAATATGACTAAAACAAGCCAAAGACTTACTCAACCTCAAAAGATTACTTCTCTAGGTAATGGACCACATGCTTCTAAGTTGGTGCAGATCAGGAGACAAATTGTTGAATTTGTCTCGATAACCACTATTTGCCCAACAACTTCAAGACATGATAACTAACAACATTGGAGCATAGTATGGTAGACTATCACAAAAAAACATTCATGTACTCTAAACCTTATACTAAGAGGATTGATAACCTATATATGTTTATGAATTATCAACCTCCAAAGTTTTAGTCATTTAAAGGAAAAGGAAATCTAAAGAAAATATGTTGCCTACTTCGTCAAAACTTGCAATAATGCAAGTACAAAGGGTGACTTCTTAGTCAAACAATTTGTTTGTTCCCTTCGACGGAATATTTTTTATTTGTACATAGACCTTGCACCCGAGTAAATTAATAGTTGGGAAAAAATGGAGTGTGAATTCCTTAATTGCTTATATAGTACCTGATGAACTATAAGCATGATAAAGATTACAAATACTAAGCAATGGAAAGATGAGTTGATCATTGACTACATCAATTGTTGATGTTCTTTAAGTCTTGACTACAAGGATAATCTATTTGTAGTGTTAGCTATGGAGATGTGCATACAAGGAATACATTAGGGTATTCTATACATCCTCTGAAGGATAGGACTTCACACCTTTGAAGAGTTGGCTACTTGAGCAGATAACATGAAACCTAGCATAGCCAACCATGGTGCAAAGAAAGATCTTATTATTGACCATCAAAAGGAGATAAGCCATAGAAAGAGAAGTGATAAGACCTTAAAGATACCTATTCAGGAGTTAATGACAATGAAAATGACTTCCATCAAAATTTCAACACAAGATAAAAAGAAAGAGGTAAGAAAAACTTAACCAACCCAAGAAAAAAAAAATGTATTAGATCATCTTAAAGGAAATAAAGGAGAAGAAGTATCATTTTTTTAACCCCAACAAAATAGGTCGTGTTAATGATTTTAAGTATTTTCATTACCACCAAATTGTTATGTCATCCCGGTAGAGAAATGTTTATGATGGGAAAATCTCAAATCTCTATGTTTCCTAAGCCCGGATTAGGTTAGGAATATGCTTGATTATCTTAAGATTTTCTAACTCCTATGCACAATATATATATTACATTTTTAAACTTAATAAGGATTTAAAACATGCTAACTATGAAACCAAGGTTTGGTCAATCTCGGTTTTGATGATAACAAAAAAAGGTTTAGAACTAATGATTATATTTCAAGTGTGATTAGGCAAGACGATTTCCAAGGTGGCAATTACAAAGACAAATCAAGCCAAAAAGAAATCATTAAGAAGAAGACCTCAAAGAGAAGTGTTTTTCAAGACCCAAACTTCATAAGATCTCTTTGTTAGGTTGTTGGTGCACTAGGATTTTCATGCATTACATTCTTTACTTATGCACCAAAATCATTGATTCGTTCCCAATTGGTGTACCTTGGTTTCGGTCCTCAGATAGGAGTAATTGATTACTACTCAAAAAGTGTTATTTGATAGCTTATAATTAATCCTTTTAAACACTTTTGAGTAGTAGTTAGTGCCTTTTAACCAAATTAGCATGTTAAGGCCCCTTTCAATCAATTCTAATCAAAATGTGTAAGTTTTGGTGTTTTTGTTAGTATTTTGATCACCAAAGCATTATGAGATTGAGGAGAGTTATATGGAATCCTTGGAAAGCAATGGAGAGCTCAAATTCATGAAGAACCAAGATTTGGAGCTCCATAGCCCTTTGCCAAAGTCGTTCAAAGCAAGCAAAGAGGAGAAAAGCAAAGAGAAAAACAGAGTGAAGAAAACAGGGGACAGTAGCTACAGTTTTCTTTTGCACTTTTGAAGCACTTCCCGAAGTCCATTTTCTACATGCTATATACCATTTCAAAGCTCAGGAAGTCAAGAATCCAATGCTTTAAACCGTGTACGATTTGGAGCTGAAATGAGGAAGTTACAGCCGTTGGAAGCCGATCACTCCAAGCTGAATGAAGGATTCAGCAAAGTGTTGCGAAATCACCCTTTTGTTGCGAGATATTTCGCAACACTTTTGCACAGTGCTATGGATTTCCCCTGAAGCTTCACGCCGCGATGGAAGCCCAGCACTACCAGATGGAAGTCAACTTTGTGAAGGTGTTGAATCAACTGGTTGCTATGAAGAAATTTCGCAGCCCCTCTTGTGCATCTGCAAAATCTCGCAGACCTCATTTTCACCTGCGAAACGGTCCTGAAGCTTCCCGATAGCTGTGCACTGACTCTTTTAGATCTTTTCTTCTGATATTTTTGTGTCTAAATTTCCATTTTCTCCTTGTATTCAGCCACTCATGTAATTCCTTAGTTAGGAAGTATGCAAGGAAGGGTAAATTACCTTCCTATATAAACTCTCATGAGGACTCTCGGAGGAGGGTTTGCAGGAGATCCATCATAATATATGTGAAATTAACGAACAGGGCACTTGCTCTGTTTCTTCTTTATATTCTTGTTTTCTCTTTAGTTTTCTTTCTAGCCAACCAAACTCTGAGGATTTTTCCTCAGAGGATGAGAGGCTAAGCTTTTTGTCTCTTGGAGTGAAGAAAGCCGGGTAAGTTTTCTCATGCATAAATTGGAAGTTTTGTTGTTTTAGTTGTTAATGAAGAGAAAGTGTGACCCGTTAATGGTTTTTATCTTTTTAGTTAACTTAAAACTCCTTTAAATCACCTGGGCCAACACTTGGTAAGGCAAGTGATCTCCATCCATGGAGATTCACTAGTTTACCCCTTGCGAGCCTCTGGTAGGTGACTTGAAGGTAGGATTTTCTAGACTAGCCAACACTTGGTAAGCTTTTGGACTCCAAGGAGACATCCATTAGTTATCTCTTGCGAGCTTTTGACGGGTAATCCAAGGTTAAAGATCACCTTGAATGGCAAGTGCTAGGTGAGAAGTATGAGCCATTACAAGGTGCATCAGTGAGAGAATTAAAGCTGAAATCCAATTGAGGGATACACTTGTGCAACACCTGTTAGAGAATTGACTTTATGTTAATTCTCTAATGTGAGGAAAAGAAACAAGTGACCGGAACTCCCTTTTTGTATGAGGAATCTGAGCCTAGTGATCTGAAACTCCAAGAAACACTTTTCTAAGTAAGATCCAGTTACTACTATTTTTGGTTAGCTTAAAACCAATCCTTTTTCCACCAAAGTTTATGTTTTCTTTTATAGTTAACCTTGAAATGAAAAGGCACCAATTCATCTTTGAAATAATATCATTTGTGAAGTGAAAACCCATCCCAGTGAACGATCCTAGAGCCACTATGCTATAGTAGCTTTGTCTTTGCTACCCTAGTATATGGTGTAATAGGTTATAAATTTTGTTGATTAATCCCTCAATCAAGGAGCACCAGCTGGACACGAATCAGCTGAGACACCAATTAGGCATGAATCAAATGGCGCCGTTGCCGGGGATGAATCAAATGGCGCCGTTGCTCGAGTCGAATCAAATGGCGCCGCTGCCGGGGATGGTGCCACTTTGCAGTGATATGATCTTTGAGAACACTTGTGATCTTCATCACAAGTTTGGTGACTTTTCTTTTCTTTTTACTAACTCTTTTTAGTTGTTTTTTTTTCCTTTATTTGTGTTTTAGTTAACCTTTCAGCTAGTTTTAGTTAGTCTTAATCTTTAGAATTTTATTTTCTTTTATTTTCTTTTGTGTTCTCTGTTCTTAATTCACAAATTGCTAGTTGTGCATGCCATATTGAATACGAGATAGCAGAGGAAGCTATGAACTTCATCAGTTATGTGGCTGAATTTTCAAGAGGATGGGATGAACCAAATGCTAGAAATATGGGAAGAATGATGTCTCAACCTAAAGCTAAGGGTGAGATGTATATTTTGAATGATGGCATAGACATGAAGGCAGAGATTGCAGATATGGAAAGGAGATTGGATGAGCTAGAAATGAAGAACATGCAAGAAGTGCAAGCCATCTCTCAGACACCATTGCAAGCTAGGCCTTGTGCCATTTGTCTATCTTATGAGCACTTGGGGGAAGAGTGTCCTATCATTCCAACAGAGAGGGAAATGTTTGGTGATTGCAACACCTACAATTCCAATTGGAGGGACCATCCAACATTCTTTTGGAAACCACAGCCGCCTCAGTACCAGCAACCTGCTCAAGCACCTCAGCAAGCCTCAAACCTTGACCAAGCTATGATGAATCTTAACAAGGTCATGGAAGACTTTGTTGAAGCTAACAAATCCATCAATGCTCAGCTCAGTCAAAGAAATGACTGTGTAGAGAAAAAGATGGATGAAGTGCAAAATGATCTATCTCAGAAGATAGATAATCTCCAAGATTCAATCTCAAGGTTTGCCAACCTCAACAAAGTGCAAGAGAAAGAAAACTCTCATTCTCAACCTTATCAAAATTCCATGAGTATCCATGAAATGGAGGCTAAGGAGGGAGAATCTTCACAAAAGAGGGAAGTCAAAGAAATGATCACTCTGAGGAGTGGTAAAGAGGTTGATCTACCCACATGCAAGCTAGAGCATGAGGTAGAAAGTGAAATAGAGAAAGAAAAGAGGGAGGAAATCAAAGGAAAGAGAAAGGGGAAAATGATAGAGAAAGATGGCTATGATGTTAATGTACAAGGAGAACCACAGAGGATAGTCATCAAGGAAAAAATGAAGAAACACATGCATCCGCTTTTTCTCCAAGCTTTGTATGACAGAAAGGGAATTGTTTCCATTGCCATCATACATAGCAAATCTCTAATAAAGGATGCTAACTTCATATGGGATCCGGGCAAGCTGAATCAGGATCAAATTTTTTGATGGACTTAGTCTTTTTCAAGACTAACTAGTCCATAGCTTTTTGTTTTACTTATTACTTGTTTTAATTTTGATTTCAATGTTTTAATTTTGATTTCAATACTTTAATTTTGATTTTAATGCTTTAATTCTACTTTGTTTTGATGTAATATAGGTTTTTGGATGATCAAAATCAAGAGGAATTGCAAAGGAAGAAATCGGGAAGAAATCGGAGCGAAAACAGAGCAAAAACAGAGCAAAAACAGGGGAAAAACAGAGCTCTGCGAGATTTCGCAACCTCTGCGAAAACGACCTTTTGTTGCGAAATCAGTTCGCAATACTTTTAAGCCCTCTGCGAACGATTTCGCAGCTGCGAAACCGATGTTTGGCACACGAGTGCCACTCGCAGCACAGGAGCCCCCATTTCGCAGCTGCGAAAGTGGCTGCGAAGCTCCAAAGCATGAAATCCTCCATTTCGCAGGGAAAGCTCCATTTGGAAAGGTGTTTCGCAGCTGCGAAACCACCTTTTGGCACACGAGTGCCACTCCGCAGCACAGGAACCCCAATTTCGCAGCTGCGAAGTGCTCTGCGAACCACTAAGGCGTAAAAAGCCCCAATTCCGCAGCGATTTCTCAGCAATTTCTCCATTTCGAAGGACGTTTCGCAGCTGCGAAACCACCTTTTGGCACACGAGTGCCATTCCGCGGTACAGTGACCCCAATTTCGCAGCTGCGAAGTGGGCTGCGAACCACCAAAGCATGAAAGATCCCATTTCCGCGGAGAAAGCTCCATTTCGCAGAGGATTTTGAAGCTGCGAAGCCAACTTTTGGCACACGAGTACCATTTGGAAGCCCCGTACACTCATTTCGCAGCTGCAAAATGGCTACGAAACCTCCACACCTTAAAATCCTTCAGCGTGCACACCATGAACAGACATGTCACAGCCGCGCCCCCATTTCGGCAACTATTGGACACATTTCGATCACTTTTTGAAGTTCATTTTGTGCATACCATATATCTTTTGAAAGCTTGGGAAGTCAGGAGTCAATAGCTTCAAACGGTGCTCGATTTGGATTTGAAACGGAAAAGTTATGGCTGTTTGAAGATGACTGTGCAAACCATGAGCGGAAATGTCGCACCTCCATTTCGCTACTGTTGGAGACATTTTTGAAGCACTTCCTGAAGCTCAAATTATGCATACCATATCTCGTTTCAAAGCTTGGGAAGTCAGGAGTCCAGCGCTTCAAACGGTATGCAATTTGGAGGTAAAATGAAGAAGTTATGGTCGTTTGAAGACAAGCGCGCAAAGTTGAGCGGGAATTTCACAGTCGAGACGCCATTTGGAAGGGTGTTTCGCAGCTGCGAAACCACTTCTTGGCACACGAGTGCCATTTCGCAGCATAGTGACCCTCATTTCGCAGCTGTGAAATGGGCTGCGAAATTTTTTTTCCTTCTTTTCATCACTTTTGAGCTGCAAAATCATCTCCAAGCTTCAAAATGGCTGCGATATCACCACCAAAAGTCGAAATGGCCTTCAAATTGTGAAATTGACTTGAAAAATGGAGGGAAGTTTGCAAAAACACCTTGCAAAGCTAAGGGGAGTTGCTAAAATGCCAACAGAGCCCCACGCACCAGCTGAGTACCCTCTGGAACTCATGAACAACCACCTCTCCATTTCAGCCATGGCCAAGACTAGAGGAGAGCCTTGCGCACCCTGGGATCACACACATGAAGCCTCTCATTCCATTTCTTACCTCCTTAAAACCATCAAATCCCATAGCTACCAACTGAGAGCTCCAGTTGAGGAGACTATGCCACCTAAGGAGACTAACAAAATAGAGGTTAAAGTCCTGATCCAATCCACTCAAGAGGCCACCACAGATGCATCAGCTCCACAAGACTTTACCATTACTTGATCATCTTTTTACTTTTTGTATTTACTTATTATATTAGTATAAATAATTCCATATTTTGATGTCTTATATTCTGGGATTGGAGGTATCCATTGATCATATCTTATGTTTTACTTTCTCAGAATCATACATAGACATCATTTTTTGTTTAAGCTTGGCATTTTTTTATTTCCTCTACTCACTAACTCTTTTGTTTTTTTTGAAACATGTGGTTTCTCCTATACGACTCAGACTTCATGTCACTAAGGAGGTACCACTTCCTCCCTATTTTTTAATCGCTTTTGTCACATTGAGGACAATGTTCAGCTTGGTTGGGGGGAGAAGAAGAGTTGAGGAAGTAAGTATTGCTATTAATGCTAAGTTATTTTGGTAATTTAGTTGCTTTTTGCTTAATTTTTAAAATTTTTAAGTTTTTATTCTACTTTCCATGGTTATTAAGGAAAAATTTTCAAAATGAAAAGGGAGAAATTGAATTTTTGTCTTTTTACTTGACTTAGAGTTTGTATTATGCTTACTAAAGTTGATGAATTGTTGAAACATCTATTGAATTCAACTTCAGTTCTTCCACTTTAAGCTATTCACACACTGTGCACACTAGGTTCCGATTATAAGATGAAAAACTATTTTCCCCCTTGACTTAGGAAAATTTAGACTTGGTACATTTGACCTCATTTAATAGTGTTGGGACACCTTATAAAAGGCCAATGAGTCTTTGAAAAAAGAAAGAAAGAAAGAAAGAAAGAAATGTTTGCTTGCCTTGAAACCCGAGCAAGGTCTGAGGGGTATATGGTGAAAATATTTGAAGCCTGGTGCCCTAAGCCTTAATTGGTTGGGAGTCACCGACCTCAATGCTCGTTACAAGGGTGGATAGGTGGAGTTTAGCATACTGTAGGTGCTTGGGTATTAAAATTCATTCTCAAAAGTCTGGGGTAAAATCCGAGGAGTTAGTGGTTGAAAGATCCTTAAAACTTGATGCCCTAAACCTTAATTGGTTGGGAGTCATCGATGGACCCCCGTTACATGGACAATTTAGAAAAGAATGCCTTTAAGCTTTGCACTCCTACGAGAAAAAATTGTGAAAAAAGAGGTGCGTTCTTAGCCTATTGGAGGTTGATTAGTTTGCTAAGCTTTGAAAAAAAACTAGGTTGAGGGGAGAGATTAGTTCAACATACTATATTCGAAAACTAATAAATAACACTTAGATTTTTGTGGAAGAGTAAGGTTTGGTCCTTTGGAAGTGGAAATGATTTTAAAGCTTAAATTTGCATAATGCCTTCTCTTTATGAATTGTGACTAGGCAAATTATTTGATAGCTCCTATTGAAGTTTGAGTTTTATTTCTTTCATGTTCCATGTGAGAGTTAGATCATCATGCCACTTGAAAATTGTTTTTGGATCAGCATGATGTTGTAAATTATGGTACTTTTATTTTATTTTTCTCTCCTTCATTGCTAAGGGACTAGCAATATGTCGGTTGGGGGGAGTGATTACTACTCAAAAAGTGCTATTTGATAGCTTATAATTAATCCTTTTAAACACTTTTGAGTAGTAGTTAGTGCCTTTTAACCAAATTAGCATGTTAAGGCCCCTTTCAATCAATTCTAATCAAAATGTGTAAGTTTTGGTGTTTTTGTTAGTATTTTGATCACCAAAGCATTATGAGATTGAGGAGAGTTATATGGAATCCTTGGAAAGCAATGGAGAGCTCAAATTCATGAAGAACCAAGATTTGGAGCTCCATAGCCCTTTGCCAAAGTCGTTCAAAGCAAGCAAAGAGGAGAAAAGCAAAGAGAAAAACAGAGTGAAGAAAACAGGGGACAGTAGCTACAGTTTTCTTTTGCACTTTTGAAGCACTTCCCGAAGTCCATTTTCTACATGCTATATACCATTTCAAAGCTCAGGAAGTCAAGAATCCAATGCTTCAAACCGTGTACGATTTGGAGCTGAAATGAGGAAGTTACAGCCGTTGGAAGCCGATCACTCCAAGCTGAATGAAGGATTCAGCAAAGTGTTGCGAAATCACCCTTTTGTTGCGAGATATTTCGCAACACTTTTGCACAGTGCTATGGATTTCCCCTGAAGCTTCACGCCGCGATGGAAGCCCAGCACTACCAGATGGAAGTCAACTTTGTGAAGGTGTTGAATCAGCTGGTTGCTATGAAGAAATTTCGCAGCCCCTCTTGTGCATCTGCAAAATCTCGCAGACCTCATTTTCACCTGCGAAACGGTCCTGAAGCTTCCCGATAGCTGTGCACCGACTCTTTTAGATCTTTTCTTCTGATATTTTTGTGTCTAAATTTCCATTTTCTCCTTGTATTCAGCCACTCATGTAATTCCTTAGTTAGGAAGTATGCAAGGAAGGGTAAATTACCTTCCTATATAAACTCTCATGAGGACTCTCGGAGGAGGGTTTGCAGGAGATCCATCATAATATATGTGAAATTAACGAATAGGGCACTTGCTCTGTTTCTTCTTTATATTCTTGTTTTCTCTTTAGTTTTCTTTCTAGCCAACCAAACTCTGAGGATTTTTCCTCAGAGGATGAGAGGCTAAGCTTTTTGTCTCTTGGAGTGAAGAAAGCCGGGTAAGTTTTCTCATGCATAAATTGGAAGTTTTGTTGTTTTAGTGATTCGCGCATGGATTCCCAGTCGGGTCATTTAATCAAAAACATTTATAAAACCTATGACCTCATACTAGTGTAGCAAAGCTACTATAGTATAGTGGCTCTAGGGTCGAACTCTGGGATGGGTTTTCATTCTACCAGTGATATACTCGTGATTAGAAATTAAATTTAATGATTTCCTTTATCAAAAACTTAAAGCTTAAAAGAAAATAAAATTTGTTTTGAAAGTATATGAAACTAAATTAACATAAACTAATTAAAAATGGAAGAAAGAAAGTTTCTCGGAGCTAAGGATTGCTAGGATCAAGTTTAAAATGCAAAGTGGAAAATTCCGGATTTTTCTCCTCGCATTGGGGATTTAACCTATAGTTATTTCCCGAACCGGTGTAGGTTTGACAATGAAGATTTAATCCATAAAAATCAATAGAAATGGTAGTCAAGGTCCATTAATGGCTTTAGATACTATATAGGTCTTCACCTTGAACCACTTTCCAATGGCTCGTACATGATAACTAATGGACTAATATGGATCTAGCAATAAGCATCCATAAAGACCTGAAGCTTACCATGTATTGGCCATTCAAAGTGATTCTAAGGGATTTAAAGCAAACTTTAGATTAAAAAGCCATTTATGAACTTCAACTACCTGAATTTAATGCACGAGAATTTTCCAACTTTTCATCTGGACTTTTCACCTAGCTTCCTTCACTCCAAGAAACCAAGAGTTTAGCCTCTCATCCTCTGAGAAAACATCCTCAGAGGTTGTTTGGCTTCCAAGAAAGAGAAAATAGTAACGAGAAAATAGAAAAAAGAGTGCTCTGTATATTGCTAAGTGTTCAGCTCAACACCCGTGTTACATGTCTTCAAGAGGTGATTTCCACCCCTTATATAGTTTTTACAAAGCAAAGCTTTTCATTGGCTTGCTACAAGGAGAAGAAAGGAAATTTACATCAAAAGAACTTAAGAAAATATCTAAAGTGAAGTCGGCAAAACAGGGGAGGGGGTGTGCGAATTTCGCACACCTCAGAAGGAATTTCGCACAGGTATGCGAATTTCGCATACCCTTCAGAAGGTATGCGAAATTTCGCATACCTGGAGCAGTTCTCTCCGAAAGTCATAACTTCCTCGTTTCAGCTCCAAATCATGCACGGTTTGAAGCGTTGGATTCTTGACTTCTTGAGCTTCGAAACGGTATATAGCATGTAAAAAATGGACTTCGGGAAGTGCTCCAAAAGTGCCAAAGAACACTGCAGCTGCTCACTTCAGATTTCCTCCTTGCTTCTCTTTTGATTTTCTTTGCTTCTCTTTGCTTTTCTTCTTTGGTTGGCTTGTCTTAATGATCCAAAAAGATGTCAAAACACTAAAACTAGCCACAAATATGATTAGAAGTCATTGCTAGGTCCTTAACATGCCAATTGGAATAAAGGTGAAGAATTACTACACAAAAGTGCTTAAAACATAATGACTTAAAGGTGTAAAATGGCACTTTTGGGTAGTAATCACTCCCCCCAACTGACACATTGCTCGTCCCTGAGCAATGAAGGAGAGAAAAAGAAAGAAAAATAGATAATAATAATTCACAAATCATGCTGATCACTCCAAAAATAATCAGTGGCATGATTGGATCAAACTCTCACATGGCAAGTCAAGGATATAAAACTCAATCATCAACAAGAGTCATCAAATAACTTACCAATCACAACTTGCAAAGAGTGGGCATTATGCAAATTTGAGTATCAAAATAATTTCCACTCCCAAAGGATCAATACTTAATCTTCCACAAAAATCTAAGTGTTAAGGTGCTTAGTTTCCAGTTATAGTATGTCAAACTATATTCTCCCCCCAACTAAGGTTTTTCTCTAACTTTAGCAACACTACTCATATATAAAAGGTTAAGAACGCACCCCTTTTCTTTTTTTTTTTTTTTTTTTTTTTTTTTTTTTTTTTTTTTTTTAAAGACTTCACCCATCCACCCATGTAACGAGCATTGAGGTCAGTGAACTCCCAACCAGTAAAGGCTTAGGGCACCAGGCTTTAAAGATTTTCACCATATACCCCTCGGACCTTGCTCGGGTTTCAAAGCAAGTGAAGCGAAAATTATTTTCATAAGACACATTGGTCTTTTATAAGGTGTCCCAACACTAATAGAATGAAGTCAATGGCACCAAGTTGAAATTTCCTAAGTTAGGGAGTGAAAAAGTTTTCCATCTTATAACTGGAATCTAATGTGTTCAGTGTGTGAAAAGATTAGAGTGGAGGACTTAAGATTGAAAACAAAAGGAGCTTCAACAATTTATCAACTTTAATAAGCATAATACAAACTTTGAGACTATGGCAATAAGATAAGAATTTAATTTCTCCCATTTACTTTTGAGAATTTATCTTTGAGAAAACAAAGAGAGTTTGCAAAAAATTTTGTTAGCAAAATAATTTAACCAACAATTCAACAACTTACTTCCTCAATTCTCCCCCAACTAGGACGAACATTGTCCCCAATGTTCCAAAAACAAACGATAAAATAAGGGAGGAAGTGATACCTCCTGATAGTAAGGATTCTGAATGAAGAGGAGAAACCACATGCTTCATAAGAAAAGGAAAATCATAAGTGTACTGAATAGAGGAAATAAAATCGAAGCTAACATACACAAAAGAGAAGATGTCTATATAAACTGAGAGAGTACAATATACAAAATAAACATGGAGTACATCCAATCCCAGTATAACAGTGGTCCAAATATGTAAGACATCTAAACACGTAGCATATAGATACAAAAAAGGGAGAGGAGTGATCGTATGATCAAGTGGTAGGCTCCTCTGGTGGATAGGAGGGGTCCTCCGCTGCAACTGTGGAAGGAACCTCTACAGGTGGAACTGGTGGTGAAAGACCGAGATGCTGCTGAATCTCCTGGAGAATGAGAGTCTGCTGGTCCTGCTGAAGCTGGAAGTGGTCCATGCGCTCCATAATGGCTGTCTGAGTAGTGGTCAAAGTCTGGAAAGAAGCGAGCAAAGCACGATACTCCGGCACCAGGGATAGTAATGGGCGGCTCTGATATAGGAGGAACAGCAGGTGGGGCATCAGATGATGCGGCCTCTGGTACTGGCTGTGGAGGCTCTGAGTGGATGGAGCAGGAGGGACTTCCCTTGGCTCGGGAAGTTCTGGCAACTGGCGATGGAGCCATATCTGAGTCCATTGGTCAAGAGAGAAGGTCTCTCGACAATGGTGGCGAGGCTCAGAATGAGGGTCTGCAGGAAAACCCATATGCGCCAAAACATGGCATAGCAGCCGAGGGAAAAGTAAAGGAATGGAGTCTGCCCTCGCAAGATGCCGCCTATGTACCTTCTCCTCGAAATGGAGGAGAGCGGCCATAACCAAATGATGAGGGGCAAAGTAGTAACCCTCATAGATACGAAATAATGCCTCCAAAATGGCCCCTCGCCTCTGCACTGTATGCTGGAGAGGAAAAAGATTGGCGCGAAGCACCACATCGACTAAGAGCATCTCTGGTGGGAGCTCTCTCCTCAAAATGGTCCTCTGGGAAGATGTCCTCGAGATAGGCTACGAACCATGTCCCACTCAGAAAGTGGGCCCAGCGTCTAAATACAGCGGGATCTACCGGTGCATAAGGGATATGGAAAGCATCGGCAATCTGTCTAGCCCCCAAAATAGCCTGGCGTCCATCAATGGTAAAAAGGATCGAGGCTGGTATCGGGACGCCACGAGTAGTCATAGACTGGTAAAAGTCTAGAGCTACTCGAGGATAGAAGAACTGGGGCAAAGTCATAAAGGGTACAAGATGGTACCTCTCAAGTAGACGATATGAATCTCGTAACTCATGCCGCTGTCGCATCAGAGAATGATCAAAATAGGTCTCGACATGAAAGTCTCGCGATCGGCAATCGGAGTTGCCCTCAATGGGCGAGCTGGGTCTAGGGCGCCTGGCAGAAGAAGGCTGAGGTGCTCTGGATGACTCTCCTCTCTTTGTAGTCTTTGCTTTCTTTAAAGGAGGACTCCGAGGTGGAATTTGTGTAGGGCCACAGACGTGGCGGATGCTCTCCTCGTATAATATCTGCTCTGAGGTGCCGAATCAAGTAAAAGTGAGGGCGCATCAAGTGGGGCCCGCACAGGGGCGGCTCTCTGACTGCTCTGGGAATCTGAAGTAGATCCTCCTCGGGTCTTGGGCATGATGAAATGATGAAAGGAGGCTCAGAAGCTTGGATTTATGGAAGGTAAGGGTGGAGAAGCTCAAATTTTCGCATAGGGGTATGCGAATTTCGCATACCTCAAGAGGGGGTATGCGAATTTCGCACAGGCCTATTCACCCACGCGGCTAAGGAATTATGGCTCTTTTGAAATGGTGAGAATTTGTGGCTTTTAAGGATGGGAATTGGTGGCTTAGGTAAGGAAAGGATTTGTCATGGTGAATGGGCTTGGAATTTGGAGCTATTTAAGTGGAAAATTGGAGAATTGGAGCTCCCATGGCCGGCGGCAATGAATTTCTTTTGAAGAAATTAAGGCTTGGATGCTTATGGTTTGGGCTTTGGATTAGCATGAACAAGGTTTGGATGGGATTATGGAAGTTTTTAGAGTGTTGGGTGATGAATTGGAAGGATTTTGATGGTGGAGGAAGATGGAATTGCCGAATTTGGAAGATGATGAATAGTGATTGCCGCGGGAATGGAGTGGAATATTGGAGATGGGCTGCTATGGTGGTGTTGATGATGATGATTGATGAAGAAAAGGAGTTTTATGGACGGGAATTGGTGATCAGAAGAGAGGTTTTGAGAGAATTGAAGAAGGAGCTTGAAGTTTTGAATGGAGAATGAAAGCTTTAAAGAGAAAAAATGAGTTTCGCATACCTTAAAATGGTATGCGAAAATTTCGCATACCTGTAATTCTCCATGACAGAGAGTGTGTTTTTGAAAATTGGCGCAAAAACGAATTCGCACCAGGTTCGCACCAGGTTCGCATACCTGTGAAATTCGCACAGGGGGACAGAAAGTATGCAATTTTGAAAAGTGAAGCAAAAATGAATTCGCACCGGGTAGGGGAGGTATGCGAAATTCGCATACCTCAAAAGGGGGTATGCGAAATTTGCTGAACTTGATTTTTCCTCCCCTGTTTTCCTCTGTTTCCACCAAGACTCCATTCTTCAAGCCTTCCTACCTACATGTTAACACAAAAAACACAATTCAAACCATATTAGAATGAATTTAACATCAAAAATAGAAATCAAAACATGCATAAATACAAGAAAACACTAAGTTAAAATAAAATCAATTTAAAAGAAAACAAAAAGAGGATGAACTTTTTAGTCTTTGGAGAGACTAAGTTCACCCATGAAATTTGATCCGATTTAGCTTGCCCGGATCCCATATGAAGTTTGCATCCTTCTTTTGAGACTTGGTTTGTATGATTTTGCCATACAAAGCTTGGGGGAAAGGTAGAGGGATGTGATTCTTCATCATTTCTTCCTTGATGACTATCCTTTGTGGTTCTTCATTTATGTAGTCATCTTTCTCTGTACTTTTCCCCTTTCTCTTTCCTTTGATTTCCTCCCTATTGAACAGTAGTAAGATCGTTTCCCGTCTCCTCCAAGGAGACATGATGGCTAGCACATCAAAGGGTTCAGATAACCCTTCTTCAAGCACTTCAAGGCTTTCATTCAAGCTCTCTTCTAAGCTCTTGTCACAATGCTCTTCAACCAAGGTGTTGATCAGGCACACCTCCTCCAATCCTTCATCCTCTTCTGGGTGAAGATGCCTCTTGCAAAGATGGAATATGTTTAACTCCAAAGTCATGTTTCCAAATGTGAGCTGCATCACCCCATTTCTACAATTGATGACGGCATTGGAGGTAGCCAGGAAAGGTCTCCCAAGGATGATTGGCACGTAATTGGCTTCCATAACAGTGGGATCGGTATCAAGCACAACAAAATCCACGGGATAGTAGAATTTGTCTACTTGAACTAGAACATCCTCTATCACCCCCCTTGGGATTTTGACAGATCTATCAGCTAAGGAGAGAGTGATGGCTGTGGGCTTCAATCCTCCAAGTCCCAGTTGCTTGTACACAGAGTATGGGAGCAAATTCACACTCGCCCCCAAGTCTAGTAAAGCTTTCTCAACCAGTGTTCCTCCAATGTTGACTGCAATGGTGGGGCAACCCGGATCTTTATACTTGACTGGAGATTTACTCTGAATGATAGCACTTACTTGCTCAGTGAGAAATGCATCTTTGTCACATGTAGCCCTCTCTTGACCGTGCACAAATCCTTCAGAAACTTTGCATATGTGGGGACTTGCTTGATCATATCAAGTAAGGGTATATTCACCTTCACTTGTCTCAAGACTTCAAGAATTTTTGGTGAATTCTTGATTTCCTTCTTTCCATGTAAAGCTTGAGGAAAAGGGGGGGGGGGGGGGGGGCATATGTTTCTTCATCATATCTTCTTTAATCACTATCCTCGGCTCTTCTTCAATGCTTGATTTAGATGCACTTTTCTTCCCACTCTTTTCTTCTTGGTTATTGCTCTCTTTAACCAAGGTTTTCTTTGACAAAGGTTCTTCATCTTGCCTCACCTTAGGCAAAGGTTGATCAACCTCCTTTCCACTCCTCAATGTGATCACGGCTTTGACCTCCCTCAACTTTGAAGAATCCCCCTCTTGGGTTTCAACTTCATGAACACCCTTTGGATTTTGGCTAGGTTGAGAGGGGAACTTTCCTTTCTCATTCACTGTGTTGAGGTTGGTAAGCCTAGAGATGGAGTATTGAATGTTATCTATCTTCTGATATAGATCATTTTGCATCCCATCCATTCTCTTATTTAGAGAACTCTCAACATTCTCAATTTTTTGGTGTAATTGGGAGTTGATTGTCCTTTGTTCAGCCACAAAGTCACTCATGACTTTGCTTAGGTTTGCCATGGCTTGCTCCACTGAAGAGGTTTGTTGAGGTGCTTGAATTTGGGCTTGTGGTTGGTATGGAGGTGGTCTTGGTCTCCAAGAAAAATTTGGATGGTTTCTCCAGCTTGAATTATAGGTGTTTCCATAAGGTGCATTGTTGTTAGGCCTAAATTGCCCCACAACATTGGCTTGATCACCTAACATCTCCCTCACAGCTGGCATAGTTGGACACTCATCTACCACATGATCACATGATTGGCAAATGGTGCATGGCATGGCATGGGCTTGAGTCTCGGAAATGGCTTGAACTTCATGTATCTTTTTCAACTCAAGTTCTTCCAACCTCCTTGCTATTGTTGCCACTTTAGCTTTCATGTCCATGTCTTCACTTAACATGTACAATCCACCCTTTGGATTCACAGGAGCTTTCATCCTTCCCAATTCCTTTGAGTTGGGCTCATCCCATCCTCTTGTTACCTCAGATACATAACTTAAAAAATCCATGGCTTCTTCCGGATTCTTACTCATAAAATCTCCCCCACACATGGTTTCAAGAATTTGCTTCATGGAGGAAGACATTCCATCATAGAAATAGCTCACCAAGAGCCATGTATCAAAGCCATGATGAGGACAAGCATTGATAGCCTCCATATACCTTTCCCAACATTCATGGAATTTCTCATTTTCTTTAGCAGAAAAGTTTGAGATTTGCCTCTTCAACCCATTGGTTCTATGGGTGGGGAAAAATTTCTTCAAAAACTCGGCCTGAAGATCAACCCAATTCCTTATGCTCCTTGGCCTTAAAGAATTAAGCCATATTTTTGCCTTGTCCTTCAAAGTGAAAGGGAATAGCTTGAGTCTCATCAAGTCTATTGAAGCTCCTCCCTCTCTAAAGGTATTGCACACCTCCTCAAACTCCTTGATGTGGGCATATGGATTCTCACTCTCCATTCCATGGAAATTTGGTAGAAGGGGCACAATATGGGGCCTTATAATCAGCTGCTCAAGAGGAGGTATTATGCATGAGGGTGCACTCATCCTTGGTGGGTGCATCCTATCCCTCATGGATAGATATGCATTTGGATTACCCCCCCCCCCCCTTGACCTTGTTGAGAATTCTGATCCTCTTGTAGAGGGTCCATGATGTTTACACAGATATTCAACTCTGTGTCTTGAGGATTCTCAATCCTTACTAATCTTCCCTCTTGGTCCCGAATCCAATAGGGCATGCACAAATCTCTACTTATCTGAAAACAAAACAAAAACAACTAAAACAAAAGAAAACTAGAAGAAAGTTAAGGTTAGAAAGAAAACAATAAAATTAAAAGAAAGGAAATAAAGTTAGTGAAAAAGGAATTCACCAAACTTGTGATGAAAATCACAAGTAGCCTCTAAAAGGTTGTATCACTGTATTGTGGCACCATCCCCGGCAGCGGCGCCATTTTTGATTCGTGCCTAATTGGTGTCTCAGCTGATTAGTGTCCAGCTGGTGCTCCTTGATTGAGGGATTAATCAACAAAATTTATAACCTATTACACCATATACTAGGGTAGCAAAGACAAAGCTACTATAGCATAGTGGCTCTAGGGTCGAACTCTGGGATGGGTTTTCATTCTACCAGTGATATACTCGTGATTAGAAATTAAATTTAATGATTTCCTTTATCAAAAACTTAAAGCTTAAAAAGAAAATAAAATTTGTTTTGAAAGTATATGAAACTAAATTAACATAAACTAATTAAAAATGGAAGAAAGAAAGTTTCTCGGAGCTAAGGATTGCTAGGATCAAGTTTAAAATGCAAAGTGGAAAATTCCGGATTTTTCTCCTCGCATTGGGGATTTAACCTATAGTTATTTCCCGAACCGGTGTAGGTTTGACAATGAAGATTTAATCCATAAAAATCAATAGAAATGGTAGTCAAGGTCCATTAATGGCTTTAGATACTATATAGGTCTTCACCTTGAACCACTTTCCAATGGCTCGTACATGATAACTAATGGACTAATATGGATCTAGCAATAAGCATCCATAAAGACCTGAAGCTTACCATGTATTGGCCATTCAAAGTGATTCTAAGGGATTTAAAGCAAAACTTTAGATTAAAAAGCCATTTATGAACTTCAACTACCTGAATTTAATGCACGAGAATTTTCCAACTTTTCATCTGGACTTTTCACCTAGCTTCCTTCACTCCAAGAAACCAAGAGTTTAGCCTCTCATCCTCTGAGAAAACATCCTCAGAGTTTGTTTGGCTTCCAAGAAAGAGAAAATAGTAACGAGAAAATAGAAAATAAGAGTGCTCTGTATATTGCTAAGTGTTCAGCTCAACACCCGTGTTACATGTCTTCAAGAGGTGATTTCCACCCCTTATATAGTTTTTACAAAAGCAAAGCTTTTCATTGGCTTGCTACAAGGAGAAGAAAGGAAATTTACATCAAAAGAACTTAAGAAAATATCTAAAGTGAAGTCGGCAAAACAGGGGAGGGGGTGTGCGAATTTCGCACACCTCAGAAGGAATTTCGCACAGGTATGCGAATTTCGCATACCCTTCAGAAGGTATGCGAAATTTTCGCATACCTGGAGCAGTTCTCTTCCGAAAGTCATAACTTCCTCGTTTCAGCTCCAAATCATGCACGGTTTGAAGCGTTGGATTCTTGACTTCTTGAGCTTCGAAACGGTATATAGCATGTAAAAAATGGACTTCGGGAAGTGCTCCAAAAGTGCCAAAGAACACTGCAGCTGCTCACTTCAGATTTCCTCCTTGCTTCTCTTTTGATTTTCTTTGCTTCTCTTTGCTTTTCTTCTTTGGTTGGCTTGTCTTAATGATCCAAAAAGATGTCAAAACACTAAAACTAGCCACAAATATGATTAGAAGTCATTGCTAGGTCCTTAACATGCCAATTGGAATAAAGGTGAAGAATTACTACACAAAAGTGCTTAAAACATAATGACTTAAAGGTGTAAAATGGCACTTTTGGGTAGTAATCATTTAGTTGTTAATGAAGAGAAAGTGTGACCCGTTAATGGTTTTTATCTTTTTAGTTAACTTAAAACTCCTTTAAATCACCTGGGCCAACACTTGGTAAGGCAAGTGATCTCCATCCATGGAGATTCACTAGTTTACCCCTTGCGAGCCTCTGGTAGGTGACTTGAAGGTAGGATTTTCTAGACTAGCCAACACTTGGTAAGCTTTTGGACTCCAAGGAGACATCCATTAGTTATCTCTTGCGAGCTTTTGACGGGTAATCCAAGGTTAAAGATCACCTTGAATGGCAAGTGCTAGGTGAGAAGTATGAGCCATTGCAAGGTGCATCAGTGAGAGAATTAAAGCTGAAATCCAATTGAGGGATACACTTGTGCAGCACCTGTTAGAGAATTGACTTTATGTTAATTCTCTAATGTGAGGAAAAGAAACAAGTGACCGGAACTCCCTTTTTGTATGAGGAATCTGAGCCTAGTGATCTGAAACTCCAAGAAACACTTTTCTAAGTAAGATCCAGTTACTACTATTTTTGGTTAGCTTAAAACCAATCCTTTTTCCACCAAAGTTTATGTTTTCTTTTATAGTTAACCTTGAAATGAAAAGGCACCAATTCATCTTTGAAATAATATCATTTGTGAAGTGAAAACCCATCCCAGTGAACGATCCTAGAGCCACTATGCTATAGTAGCTTTGTCTTTGCTACCCTAGTATATGGTGTAATAGGTTATAAATTTTGTTGATTAATCCCTCAATCAAGGAGCACCAGCTGGACACGAATCAGCTGAGACACCAATTAGGCATGAATCAGTAATCAACAAAATTTATAACCTATATCACCATGTACTAGGATAGCTTCAGCTAGCATAGCATAGTGGTTCTAGGATCGTTCACTGGGAAGGGTTTTCAACTTACTACTAATATTAATTCAAAGTTGAATTGATGTTTTTTCATTTCAAGGTTAACTTTAAAAGAAAACATAATCTTTGGTTGAAAAATGATTGGATTTAAGCTAACAAAAAATAATGGTAACTGAAATTACTAATAAAGAAAAGCGTTTCTTAGAGTTTTTGGATCACTAGGGTCAGGCTCTTAATACAAAAACAGAGTTCTGGTCACTTGAATCTTTTCCTCGCATTGGAGAATTAACATATAGTTATTTCTCTAACCGGTTTGGTACAGATGCTTCCCTTTTATGGATTCAAACATTAAATCTCTCTCACTGATTCATCTTGCAATGGCTCGTGCCTCTCACCTAGCATTTACCATTCAAGGTGATCCTTGACCTTGGATTTCCCTTCACAAGCTCGCAAGAGATAACTAATGGATGTCTCACGATAACTAATGGATGTCTCCTTAGAGTCCAAAAGCTTACCAAGTGTTGGCTATTCTAGAAAATCCTACCTTTGAACCACCTCCCAAAGGCTAGTAAGAAAAATACAATCAAAGTGAGTAGGTAAAGTAGAACAAAGCTCTGTATATTACTTCCTTCAAAACTATACAAAAGGTTGTCTCTGAGAACAAGCTCCCAAAATGTCTCTGTAAGGAAAATTACAAACTATATAGATGAGGTTATTCACCCTTTATTCTTACTTATTAACTAAGGAATCATATGATTAGTGGATTACAAGGAGAGAATGGGGATTTAAACAACAAATATCTGAAGAAAAAATCTAAAAGAGTCGGTCGCAAATATCTGGAAGCACATAGGTGGAATTCGTAGGCATGCAAGATGGGCTGCAAAATTTTGCAAGCTGAAAGTCTCCATTTCGTGGCCAAAGGCTGATTTCGCAGCTAGCACCTTGTGATTTCGTAGCTGCGAAATTGGCCTTCAGCTTGGTGTGATTGGCTTCCAATGGCTATAACTTCTTCATTTCAACTCCAATTCGCACACCATTTGAAGCGTTGGATTCCTGACTTCCCGAGCTTCGAGATGACATATAGTATGCATAAAATGGACTCTAGGAAGTGCTCAAAATGTGTCCAAGAGTTGTTGTTCTCTTGAATTCTTCATGTTAGATTTCTCTCTTTGCTTTCCCTCCTTGCATTCATGATTTGCTTTTGGAAAAGGACTACAAAGCTCCAAATCTTGTATTCTTCTTGTAAATGAGCTTCCATTTGCTTTGCCATGGATTATAAAAATCTCTCCCTCATCTTAGATTGCTTTGGTGATAAAAAAACTATCAAAAACACCAAAACTTAACACAATTTGATTAGAAATGATTGCAAGGGTCCTTAACATGCCAATTGAGTTAAAAGGTAATAACTAATACTCAAAAGTGTTTAAAAGAGTTAATTACAAACTATAAAATAGTACTTTTTGAGTGGTAATCAATCATCCAAGAGTTTTTTCATTTTAAATCCTTTAAAATTGGATAATTTCATGTTTTCAACTAAAACATTGTGTCAAATATTTTCCAAACTTGTTTAAAAGGTTTTAAGTTGAAAAAGTTGGTTGTTGAGTTAAAAACGGTTCAACCGGTTGAACCGAATGAGGAATCGGTCGACCCCCAGCTGAACCGATCGACCCCTAACTCAACCGATCGAGGAGTACAAAAAACTTTATCTCTCTTCCAGAACAGTTGTTCAACCGGTCAAGGTTGAACCTCAACCGATTGACCCCCACCTTAACCGTTCGAGCTCTAGTTAAGGGGCGGTTGAGATCTAACAGTCCCCTACCAAGCATTAAATGCTAACGGGTAGTCAACTGGTTGACTCTCAGCTCGACCGGTCGAACCCCCAACGGCTAGTTTAATATTTTTCCTCTATAAAAAGGCTCTAATTTTCATTGTTTCATTAGTTTAACCTTTCTAAACCTTTCTTGAATATATTTGAGCCTTGGGAGAGTATTTTTTAAGGCACCATTATTCTAAAGCTTGCATATCATTAGTGCACCATTCAATCCTAGTTTTCTTGTATCATTTGAGTCTTAAAGTTTTGTACTAGGATTTTATGAGATCCTTTATTCATTTGTAAATCTTTGAGAGGAAGAATCTAAGTGTGAGATATCACTTAGGGATTCTCAAGTATGGGGTATCACTTGAGGGGCTATTCAAGAGTGAGGTATCTCTTGAGGTTTGTAAATGGTGCTTGGAGCCAAAAGTCCAAGAGAGTGGATTGAAACTATAATCCAATTGTATTGCTTGAAGGCTTGGTATGGAAACCTTAAATTAGTGGAGCCTCAAGCTTGGGATGGAAGCTAGAGGAGAGTGGATGTAGGTCGGGTTGTGCCGAACCACTATAAAAATATTGTGTTTGCATTCTCTCTTCCCTACTATTTTACTTTATATGCAATTGTTTTTATATTGTTTTATTATATATTTGCATATAATTATCTCTTGCATTCATACAATTTAAATTTGAAAAAAAATATCATCACCTTATTCACCCCCTCTCTAGGGTGATTACCTTAAATTGGATTAACCTAATTTTTCTAACACTAACAAAAACCATACCAAAAATTTAAATGTTCCCAAATCAAATCCACGCATTGAAGATGAAGAAAAAAGTTGCAAAAGTCTCGTAAACTCAAAGTCTTTTGCCAAACAACTCAAACCTTGACCTTGACACACTTCTGATGGGGATGGAATAAATGGTGAAGGCTATGTCTCTCATTCTCTCTAAAGGTGGGAAACAACTCTCTAGAAAAAGTTATGGAAACCCTAATCCTCTAAGGAGTATTTATAGGGTTCCCTACTAGGCTTAAGTGACTTGATACACTTCTGACATGGATGAAGATATGGTAAATGCTATGACTCTCCATCTCTCTAGAGGTGGAAGATGACTCTATCAAAAAAGTTATGGAAACCCTAATCACCTAAGGGGTATTTATAGGGTTCCTTAATAGGCTCAAGTCAATTTATAGGGTTCCTTATTGAGCTTAAGTGACTTGAGCCCATTATGGCTCAAGTCACTTAAGCTAACCCAAAATAGGTCTTAATTGATTAATTAACCTAACAAGGTCTACTAATTAATCAATTAGCCCAATCTAGAGACCTTGTTTACTTACCCTTGTGCAACTTTGTATAATTACCAAAACACCTTTATGCACAAGAGTGATCTTAGAGCCAATTCGACTCTCATAGCTTGTGCCAACAATGTATATAAGTTTAAAGCAAAGGGACCTATAGGAGTATTTGCTTCCTCATAATCTAATTGAGAAGTTGATTCAATATCTCACTATAAAAAATCAACTGAACTAAAGTATTCTATGTAAATAATAATAAGAAACTATGTGCTCAAGTCCGTGACTTGCTATCAATTGCATTTACTCTCCTCATGAACTGATGTTTGTAATCTAACAAGGTGAAAACTATTAGCCTTTCAAGACTACCTCTACTATCCTTAAGTTACAAATCCTCATATTTTGTGTTCAATTGACATATCTTAACTCTCTAAGAGTTCATGTCAAGTTCCACTTAAGGAACTATTATGACTATAGTTTTCATGAACACACATCCTTAGGATCAACCAAAAAGACATGTTGTCTCAATCCCATGAGATATTGTGGTGTCTCTATTGGGAATTCCTATTGTTACTGGTTTCTATCAATAGTGACTCAATCCATATGGAATATATGATTAGCTTACGATCCCACCCATAGGTCAAAGCCACTACTAACTTTAGCACAAACTCAATATTCTCTAAAGGTTGAAAGATAACATAATAAAGCAGCTTGGTGAAGTCATGACTACTTGATAGTCTTACGTCATGACTCTCCATAGTCCTGTTCAATATGTAATCATACACACTAGTACACTCACCATGGGAAAACAATCACGATAGCTAAGACCAGTCACTCCTCCAATTAGGAGGTGATACACTACAACCTCTAATGAGTTGCCTAGACCCATGAACTAGCTATGAACAAGTCATCTATCTACAAGGAACCCGTAACTTGAATCCTTCGTGCAACTCCTAATATACCTAAGTCATGTACAATGCAAAAAATACAACCAAAGCGCTTACAAGGTATAATGCATGAAAATATGATAGATAAAAGTGAATTAGAACTTTATTAAATAATTAATAAAACTCCACATGTTTATTACATCATGTCATACTTTTAATGACTCTATCGTAACAGTTTGATCTTAGAAAAGTTCATAATGAACCTTACAAAACAAGGAATGATTCATTTGGATCTTGATGAAGTAGTAAAGTTGAATCACACTACTATCACATTTGGATCATTCAATCCTATTTCATCACATGCTCTACCTAAGACACCAAGAGCATGTGTTGGTTTTGCTCAATGTGAATCACCTAAGCCAAAGCAAACACACGTGTCATAACAAGACAACCTTTTTCATTTTAGCTCCAACAATGAATCAATGTTAAATAACCAAGGAGGTTGGGCATTGGTGACTTGAAGAAAACCTCGTAGAAAGCAAGTGTCTCATCCATAACCTTTCATAAAAGGGAATGACTAAATTGAAACACTTAACGTCCAAAGAAAAAAGGAAAAAATAATTCTGAAAAAAAAAATGGTTTTACAAGTTGATGAACTTTTGGTACAAAAACTCATCACCCCTATTAGGTATATTTTCCTCTAGGATTTTTTAATAAAAGGATGATGACAACAACTCATATAGTCCCTTGTTAAAAAGCAAGAAAAATCAAGGAAGAAAAAACAATAATAGCAAGCCTACAATGCTTACCACCACTTTTTAATAGCCATGACATGCTATAATTTCCAACAAGATGCAAAACACATTGATTCAAACACTTAAGAATTCAATACTCTATGCCACCAAAATAAATGAGGCAAAAAAACTTGAGAACAAAAGTCATAATTGTGCAACATGTTGTGTAGCCATCACTTTCACCAATAAAGACCTTTAATTAGGCTCAAAGACACATAATCAACTCTTATTCATTGTCAGATACATGCAAAAACAAAAGGTTATTCGTATCTTAATTGATGAAGGAGCTATAGTAAATATCATTCTTAAGACAATAATGAAATGACTTGAGATTACCACAAAGAAGTTAGCACAGATCACCTAATGATCCAAGGCTTTAATAAAAGGGAACAATAATCTATTAGCATAATTCATTTAGAGCTTATTATTGGTGAGTTAAGTTCAAACACATTGATTCATGTAATTAATGCAAAAACATCTTACAATGTGTTATTTAGGTGGCCATGACTTGATGAGAATGGGATAATACCTTTGATACCACACCGGTGTTTGAAGTTCTACAAAGGATGGGTAAAGAAAGTAGAGGTTGATCTTAAGCCATTTATGGAAGTCTAGTCTTACTTTGTTGATGTTTAACTCTACATAGAAAGTGATGTTATATAGGAAGTCCTCCCTACAATTATTTTCTTCACTAGAAAGGCTAAACTTAAGAAAGTTAAGTCGGTTAAGCCAATATTATAGGGGAAATTTCATAGCTAAGGATGGCTCTAATTGAAGAAAAAGAGAAATCCTTAGAAGTATTAATATCAAGCTTAAGAAATAGTACTATTCCCCTAGTCTTTAGGTATGTCCCAATATCTCGATGAAATGAAGGCCAACCATCTTTCGTATAAAACAAAAGCAAAGTACAATCCTAAAAGTTGGAAAATGGGGTTCTAATCTCTAAGGATAAGACGTAAAAACTTTCAAATCCTCTAGTGATCGGAAAGAGCAAGAGTTCTTCCCAAACAAAAAAACCGATGGAGGTTTTAACCCTAAGGCTTATAAGTTGTCAACCAAGGCAGGTTATGATTTTACTTCATTATCACAACTAGAAGAACTTAGTCCTGAGACCACAAATGAAAAAATGCATGGTCTTAACAAAACTTCAAAGAAATTAAAACAATAGAGACATACAATCAAACCCTCTAAGGAAGGTCTACGGTTTGTACTGGCTAAGCCTATTAAGATTTTAGCTAAATCTAGAGAGACCAAGGCAAGTATACAACATATCACCATGGAAGACATCGAAGAGAGTAGTAACTCAAACTCTACTCCTCAAACTTCAATGTTTGATGCAATTGGTGCTTCAACTACACAAGCTTTGATGTTCACTAGGTTGGGTAATTTTAACTAAGTGGGAAATAATTTATCACCATTCCATAAAGATCAACATAGCAAAAAATTGAGACTCTACCCTGAGAATCATGATGATGAAATCCCAAGAAAAGATGTATCAAACTAAGAGATGATGTAAAGAGAAGGAGTTTTATCCCATCATAGATGAAATGCCACTCGACTTAGGAAATATGTACTAGTGGTTCATTAAAAATAAAATGGTGTACCATTGTAGTCGCCAAGCAGTTGGAGGAAGGATGCTCCAAAGATGTTGAAGAAGAAATGATGCACGTTTGCTACCATGTTACGATTGAAGGTGAATCTTATCTGGAATCCTTAGAAGATGAACTATACGTAGCTCATTAAGCATTTAAGGACAGGAGGTAAGCCAATGTAGATGAGTTACAAGAGCTTAACTTGGGTACAAATGAAAACCCAAGGCTACTCTTTGCCAATGTTTTTTTAAGTCTCTCTAAAGAGAAAAATTATCTTGAGTTATTGATCAAATATAAGGATGTTTTTGCCTAGCCATACAAAGAAATGCCAAGTCTTGATTTAAAAGTCATAGTATATCAACCCATGGTCAAACATGGAGTTTGATTGATTAAACAAGCATATAGACGATTTTTATCATAACTTGTTTTGTAGATAGAAATAGACATCAATAAACTGATTGAGGTTGGTTTTATTAAGGAAGTAAAATACCCAACATGGATTGTAAACAAAGTCTCGGTGAAGTAAAAGAATGGACAAATCCATGTTTATAATGTATATTTCAAATATCTAAACAATGTTTACCCAAAAGATGATTTTCCCTGGCGAATCATTGAGCTCATAGTTGATGCAACTACTGGTCATGAGGCTTTATCCTTCGTGGATGGATCATCAGGGTACAATTAAATATGGATGACACCAAGGGATGAAGAGCTCACTACATTTCATACTCTAATAGGCATTTACTATTACAAAGTGATCATTTTTGGACTAAAGAATGTAGGTGCAACATGTTGATGTTCCATGCAAAGAAACTTCGATGACATGCTTCATAATAATGTTGAGTGCTATATTGATGATCTAAGTCTTTAAAATAAAATCAAATCAAATATTTAAAGTTAAGAGGGAATTAGAAAAAAAAAATCGCTTGTTGACAAATCTCATAAATAAAATAAAACTTCCAATTGAGGTAAAAAAAAAAATTAAAAATCAATATTCTCTTATTGACAAATTTTTTTTCATAAAGGAGACAAATTACTAAAATCTAGAAACCAAATTCTTTGTATTAAGCAACCAAATTTTAGGGATCCCAAATTTAATTTCGTAACTTCACCTATAAATAATGGCGACTTTCTGCAGTGAAGAAGATAAAAAAAATAACTTCACACAAGAAAAAAGGCCTCACAAAGAGAAAAAGTCTTCACAGAATATCCCTACAAGTTTTAAAAAAATCGTAAAAGTGTTACATACTCGTTCTTTTCCATTCAATGAATTCATTTGGGAATAAGCCACTCCAAGCCTTTGATTGATCATCAAAAATCAAGAAAACATTTTTGTCGTCGTATTCCAAATTGTAATAAAATGGAATGAATCATAAAAAGGAAAAAGAAAAAAAAAATCTTTTGTAAAGAATATTATCACTAAGTTTGTATCCCACAATTATTTTTAATACAATTGTTTTTATTTTTATTTTTATAGTTTTACTTATTTTTTTAGGACTTTACAAAATTTGTGCATACAAGGACTACTTCAAGTGAGGATTAAAGAATTGATTCATCAAATCCAATTGTTTGACACATTAGTTAACCCTAGTGGCATTGCAAAGGCTCACAGTGTCCATATCAAGTTTTAAATGTTACATCCACTGGAACATTATTTTGTTTGATTTTTGTACTTCAATTTTTTAAGCTAGTGATAGCTACAAATTTACCTTCAAATTGACAAAAGATCCTTGAGAAGTTGATCAAATATATTATTGATGCAATTGTGGTATGCTTAGAGATTAAGGGTATGTTTGAAATTTGTTCTCAAAAACAATTTTTTTTTTTTGAAGAAAAAAAAAACGCTTGAAAATGTGTTTGGTTATTTATTATTTCCAAATCAAGTTTTTGAGAATTGTTTTTGAAAATATAATTTATTTTTAGAACTTATTTTAGTTATATTTCACTTATTTATTTATATTATTTTTAAAAGTAATTGTAAAACTATGAAGAATAATTCAAAGTAGAGTATTATAGATGAAACTTATTTTCAAGAAATATTTGAAAATATAAAAATCATTTGAGAACATTGGAAGGGCTTGTTTGGTTGGTGTTTTCAAAAACATTTTTGGAAACTGTTTTTAAAAACAAATTTTAAGAATAGTTTTTTGGTGTTTTTAGAAATAAAATTGTGTTTGAGAATTGAATTCTAAAAAACAAATTTTGTTCTAAAAAAAAAACATGTTTGGTTGAGTTAATAAAAACAATTTTTAAGAACAAATAAAACAAAAAAACTTGTTTGTAAGTTATTGTTGTTGTTTTTGTTTTTTAAAGTTGAGTATTTTCTTTAACTAACTTGATATTGTAAATATATAAATAATTTTCACATTCACACTTCATAAAAATAAAAGTTCAATTTTGAATTTTTTTTTTTGCATCAGTTTTACTTTTTTTTTTTTTTTTTTAAATAAAAGATTTCTTTATAAACATGTCTAAATATGTTTGATTTCAATAATTGATAAAGTATCCAATCAAAATATCATAAATTGGCAAATATCAATGATCAGATTTTATGAAGATAAAATTTATGATATCAAATAGTAATGCATTATACTTGGAAACTCATGATCTATTTTTTCTACTTTAAATATTAATAATATAAAAAATTAATTAATAATGATATTATGGACCCGCATTTTCGTGCTCATGCGTTTCCCACTCGAGGGCGAGCTCGATTTTCATTTTATTCGAAAATTTGATTTTTATTGATTGTTTGAAAAATGACTTGGAGTCGCCACTTATTTTTGTTTTATTTTTAAAGGGTAAACAAAATAAGAAAGAAAAACCCTAAGTGTGACTCCTTGTTTTGGAAAAGGTTGGTCTACGAAAAACCGGATCGGGTTCGGGGGTCAGGTTGCTTATCGAGAAGGTACGATAAAGACCGTAGCACCCCTCTAAGTCCCTAAAGTCGGGTCTCTACTAATAAAATGAAGCAATCATGGCAATGGACGAGTAAAACAGTGAATACCGAGAACTATCATGCACATATAAGAATCAACACATGCATATAGGAATACCAGAATGGGTGTAGATGCATACCTGGGCAATGATCTTCAATGCGCTATCAAGAAGTGAGGTTAGCGTACAATAACAATCATGAGATATGTCACAGAGCATAATAAAATCGATCATTCATGGCAATTAAATCAATCAATCAATCAATCAATTATAAATCACATATGTGGGGCCCCCACCAAAGCCCGTTTATTTTTGAGTGAATTAATTTCATAAATTCTATAATTAAGAATTACGAAAATACATTCACAATTATTTTAAAACATTTTAAAAATCAAAGAAAATTTGAAAGTGACTTGCCGGAAAGAAAATGGCGGCCAAATATTATTGAAAATAAGATTTTTGGTATCTAAAAAAAAACGAAAGATGAAAAAGTAGAGGAGTCGGGATTATTTGAAAAGCTGAATTGAAGAAAGTATTTACAAAACGGGACATGGGGCAATTATTTTAAAATCAAAGATGATGAAGAATAAAAGAAATAAGGGCACGTGTCTAAGGCTGTATGCAAAAATGCTTGAGGAGGGGGGTTGGTGAGGAATGACCATGCAAGGATGAAATCCTGATCATGACTGTGTTTACTCTATCAACTTGTGGATTGGGATCATCAAATTCTGAAAACCTTGCGTCAAACTCAAACCATTGAATGTACCGTCATCATGTGGGGCCGGCAAGGGTGAAATATCTCTCCTATAAGAGAATCCACATAGACAAAGTCATCCACAATACTGATGCTCATGTTAATACGTATACTGCATAGCTTTTCCACTAAGGGGGACAAGAGGGAGCTCCCCAAATGGAGCTTGCTATCTGTGAATTTGCTCCATGAATCTGTGCCTCTGTCATAAACCCTAAGCCTGCACCCATCCTGGCAATCCCATGCGTAAAGCTGTCCATTCAAAAAGATACTAGGGCCGCGCCATATATCCCATAATGGAACTTAAAAGCAGCAGCCCAGCTCCGAGAAACCACATAAAATGGCATTTTGTACACTAGCTTCCAATAAATGCCAATCATAGGATTTGAACTAGGTCAAGAACTACTGCCATCATCTGCAAAGGCCAATTCACACATGAGAGCCTGAGGGTTGCTGCCCATTTCTCACTTGAGAGCCCTCCTGTTTTTCTTAAAATATCAACCGGTAAGATTTCAAGAACTCTCACAGGGACAAGTCCCTCAGTATGTCATATATAATCAACAGTTCCCATAAACTTGGAGTGGTATGGTGTTGCTAAGGGTTCTCCATAATTATCTCTTGTTCTACAGCTTCCAGGAATTCTAGTGTCATGTGGGAAATTCAGCTCAAGATAGTTGGAAGGGCAGTCCAATTCACAAGGAGTTGTTGGAATTGAGGGAGTAACTTCTTCAACAGGTACGTAATATTATTTGGGATATGACATTGGACTGGAACGTGGTTCATTTCTTTGACCAGATTATTCAGTCATCAGATATTCCGCTCTTGTATGTGAAACGGAATTAAACAATTCACTCACAGACTGGTAGCAGCCTCAAATTGGTCAGTAGCCATCAGCGCGTCCAGCAGTGAAGTAGGTGGGGTTGTAACATCTTCTTGTCATGCTGTGAGAATCGACATCTAGAAATGGTAATATCTGTGCTTGCTTCACCAAATAGCGTGATTCCTTGATTGAAGATGAACTCCTAGAGGCTCCTGTGGCAGGTTGGTGAATAGAATTAATACCACCAGAAAGTGTTGAGCTTGTCACAATGGTAACCAGGATAGGATCCAAGCCACACATAGCTGTAACCCGGTTGCTGCATTGAAGGAGTATCAAGAAAGAGACCCTTGCTTAAGGAGGTCAGGCCTGGTGGCCTTGTTGAGGAGGCCTCTGTGCATTATTGAACTGTAAGTTGCTTTGCTGAGGAATTAGGGGTACTGACAAGCCTAACTGAAGGTAGAGATCCGCTCCTGCAAGGTTTTGCATGACAGACCTTGATAAGGAATGCATGTAGTTTGGTTTACAACTGCACCCATTGAAGGTGCATTCACTGGATTGGCTTTCCTGAGCACACGCTTGCGCTTCATGCTTCAGCCATTTATCCAAGACAACCCAGTTTGTTTGAACCCTCTTGGCTTCATCTGCCGCTATTCCACATCGTGAGCCTGAGACGATTTTTATTTTCACATTTATCACATCTGGGTCATAAACATCATGGAGTTGAAGCGTCGTTTGGGAACACATATCTGCAATATCATCATTCTGATCTGAACAGGTTCCTGAATGAAATTCTCCTCTGACCAGCGGCATAATCACGACTAAATCCTTCTTTTCCATTTTATACCTGGGAACCACGGCTATGCTGCAGTCACGGATCGTGAAGAGAGCAAAATGCTGTAACCCAGCTGCAAGAACCCCTTCAAGACCCGAGACTTCAGTCCTGAGACAGCATGGTTACCTACTGTTCTCACAACTGAATTAATACCTTCATCTGGGTCTCTCTTGTGCACTAGGACATTATTGGATCTGCAGAAATTTTCAATGGGATTCCATATGGCCAGGGTTCAACGCAATACTTCATGTTTCCGCTCTAATGGAGCACTGATTTAAAGGTTTGCTTATGAAACGGGTGTACATGCTAACTCCAAGTGGTTCCTGGTGGTGGCAGTTAGGAAGGTGTGATGAGGGGAGGCTGCGGCGGCGCATGGGGTGGTGATGACAGAGGCGTTTCGCCGCCGGCGGCTTCGAGGACAGCTTTGCTCGTTCTATTTCTTTCTCAAGTTCCATTTCCTTCACTCTCAGCTCATCGTTTCCTCCAACCATCTGCAACTCTCAAATAATCACTAGCCCAGAAATTTCTCCAAACATGATACTCTCTTCTTCCTCTCTAGCCCAAAACTTGCTTTCCGGAATATCCCTCCTCTGAGAATCTCACGGTGCCTTACCTTTTTGTGCCAAGATAGGAAATCTGGTGTATGCCATGGATAGGTGCCAGGAACAGGGAAAAATAACCAAAACAGAGCACAAATGGTAGAAACGAAAGGGAATCATACAAGGTACATTTCATATTGTTATCAATGGACCTTGATGAGGGTGGGTGAAATCAAATAAATATTAAACAAGAATTGAAGCGTAACTGCAGACATCTCATGAGGAAACTGAATACAGCTAATCCAAAATAGAATTCAAGATCTAGCAGAGAAAAAGAAAAGAAACATATTCTGAAACACATGTGAAATCCATAATGATAATACCTGAAAGTCTTCTCCTACAAAATCCGCCAGAAATCAGCAAGCCCTCCTCCTTCTTCCCTTCCTTTTCTTTCCTTCTCTCTCTGGAAAACTCTCACTCTCTGGTTCTTTCTCTCTTAGCAGCCTGCTCACTGCAAAATCAGCACCCACTCTCCAGGAACATGCTCTGTTTTTCCCTCAGTCGCCGCCTAAACTCCAGGAATCCTCCCTAGAAAAATCTCCTCCTTCACTTTTCTCTCCAAAAACCCTCTCAACCCCTGCTACCCTCACCCGTCCAGAAGCCCCTTCCTCTCTATCTCATAACAGAAAGAAAACCTCCTGCAGATTCTTTGCCAGGTGTCACCTTTTGGTTGCTTCTTCAAAAGCACTATTTGATTCTGTGACCACCAAACACGAGGCGACACATGGCCCTATGGGATTGTGACACTTGGCAAAACAGGTTGCCTGAAAGTGAGCCCCTAATGGGGGTCTACAGATATATTATGATAATTTTTTGTTTAAAAATATTTATAATTTTTTAAAATTAAATTTTATTTTATATTTAATAATTATATAAAAGATAAAAAAATCTTAAAGTAAATCAAACTAATTTATTCATAAAAAGTTATTAATTTTTACTATTTTACATATATATATAATATCCATATTTGGACAGAAATCCAAGTTCTTTTTTCAATCCTCCATCTGTTTCTCCTCTTGTTCTCCATTTCTCTTCCAAGATCCAAACTTTTATTCACTAAGGTTGAACTATTTCTCTCTTCTAAGATCAAAACATTACTCATTGAGGTCAAAATCCAAATATGTGGTTGTTATAGAGATTCCTAGTTAGGTTTCAGTTTGTTTTAATTTTTTTGTTCTTTTTTTATTTTTTGCATTTTTGGTCTTTTGTACTATTGTTTATGTTTTGTTCGGTTTCTAGGAAATCCTAAACTTTATGGACGTTTTGGCTTGAAATATGCATTTGAAAACTCATGAGGATAAAATCCTAAAATATTCAAAAAATATTGAAATGGAAATGACCAAAAAAATAAAAAAAAAAATCATCAAATAATGTTGAATTTTTGTTAGACCGAATTTTTTTTTCTTCTCATTTTCTAATTTTCCCTCACAATGTAAATAATTTTCCTTTGCAATGTAAAGTGATAAAACAAAGGCTATGAATTAATTAAGGAAAATACCCAAAATGGAGGGAGGGGGGGGGGGGGGTGAATTGGGTTTTTCAAAATCTATCCTTTTTTATTTCTTTCTTTTCCAATACTTAGGCAAGGTCTTTAGGTGAGTTAATATGCCAATTTTGAATCAGTTTGCCTAAGGTATATTTGATAAAACTCGGGTTTTAAAGAAAATCAAGTTTTAGAGAATAAACCGAGTTTTCTAAGATGCATGAAAAGGTATGAACATCCTAAGTGCACTCATGCTATCATCTTACATTCATTTCCTATGATTACAAGTCTTCCAAATGATCTCGATCCCGTATTCGTTTGGTCCTTGATGAATTTTTGAGATTAAGCCTGAGATTCTTAACAGTTTAAAACAATTAGTCACTTAACCATGGTTTGTTATCATCAAAACCTGATTAGGAGAACCCTTGGGCTAACAATCTCCCCCTTTTTTATGATGACAAACCTTGGTTATCTAGGAGACAGAGAAATCTCCCCCTCAAACCAATCATGGAATAATCAACACAAAATTTAGGAAATTTAAAGCGAGAAGACAATGTGAATCAATAAGAGTGTCATATCATATATAAGCAAAAGCAAGAGTACATGAAAACAGTATGATATGCATGGAAATGAAAAAGTCTCCTAATGTCCCTATCCTAACATATCTCCCCCTTTGGCAACATAAAAAAGAAACGAAGGGGGATCCCAAACAGAATCAAGGCTGAGGAGGTGGTGGTGGAAACACAGAGCGGAGGTAAGCCATCATCTCCTCGTGCTGACTCTCCTGGCGGCTCTCAAGACGCTCAATCCTCTGTACAAGATGCTCAAACTGAGAAGTAAAGCCGACCTGATACTGATCGATGCGATCCTCCATGGAATAAAAGCGAGTATCATGAACCATTGCTAACTCCTCCATACGAGGCCCGAGAGAGCTGATCTGTGCCGACATATCCATCCAAGGTGGATGATCAGGAGTCGGAGGAGCCTGAGATGGTAGCTCGGTAAATGATGGCTGAGATGAGTGGCCTGCGGCGAAGGATGGCTCAGTCATCATAGGCTCGGAGAAGATAGCCTCAACATGAATGCCCTCTGACTGATGTGAAGGCGGAATGTCAAGCTCGGGTCCTGTCTGCTCAAAGCCCCTTTGAGGGTCCAACCCATCCTCCATCTCTCTGATCTCATCCTCCTCTTCTACTCCGGGATGTCCTCGGGCCTGTCGCTCGGCTTTCCTAACCCATGACCCATCGGGGGCCTTCTCAAGCTTCATGCGTCCCAAAGAATGCTCGTCATAAGTGTCATATATGCTGGGTGCCTCAAACTCTGTCTCTCTACTCAAGTCTACCCCAGCATCCTTGAAGACACGAGTGAGGAAGCGGCCGTAAGGAAGCACACGTGTGGTACTCTCACAGCAGGCCATCATATGCCTCATCATCACATATCTTACGTGTATCCGCCTCCCGGTAAGAAGAGAGTCAACAAGAAAGGCCTCATAGTAGGATACCTCATCCCGATGTCCTCCACGTGGCAATAAGATGGAGCATATCATATGGTGAAGGACTCGGCTAGGCACGGTCAGACTGTGTGCTGAAGGTTTGCCCGTCCCATGGGCAACTACAAGTCCGCACAGTCTCTGAATGGCCTCGCTAGGCTCGAACCCTGGGATAGTAGGCCATGCCTTGGCCTCATATACTGGGAGACCAACAGGAGGAATGTCAAGGATGCGGCAGATGCTATCCGGACTCAACTCAATCTCAACTCCTCAGACAGTGGTCCTAATCGGTCCTCCAAGTCCATAGGTCATCCTGGAGTAGAATGCACGCACTAAGGTCGGATAAATAGGCTCAGAAATCATCACAACTAGCAGCCATCCCATCCTGACGAAAAGTCCCTCAAACCCGAGGCTCTGAAGTTGGGAGAAATTGATGTTTCTCCCTGGAACCACCTTTCTTTTGGCGAAATGCGCCTTGTACCTTTGATAATCCTCAACTGAGCCGAAGAGGGCGGTGTCGTATCTCGTCTTTCGGCGAGCCTCGGTCTGCTCAGGCTGCTATGAGGGCTCAACAGGGCGCTTGCCCTGAGCTCTGGAAGCACCCGTCTCCTTTCGAGGAGCCATCCAAATCCAAAAATGAAGATAAGCTTGGAGAAATGAAGAGAGCAGGCAAAGAGAGAAGACCAACCCGAATAAACCTAGGCACGCGGGAAAGAAGCAAAACCAGAAGATGCCGCGCACTCAGAGAGGAGCCAGTCCAGATCTGAAGTCCGAATCCGTCCAGAGATGGAACCCTAGCCCCAAAATCTCTTCAAAAGCCATTCCAAACCCCGAAATCGGTCCAAGGAACAGTCCAAACAGGTCTCTGAAGGCGGGAAGATGAAGAGGCTTCAAGGAATACCAGAGAACAGTGGAAAAAACTGATGTGCGGGGGCTCTTTAAATTCCCAGCCCCGACGAACCGGTCGACCGGTTCCCCAACCGGTCGACCGCTTGGTCAACGGTCAACGGTCAACGTTCTCATTTTCCAATTTTTCTTGCATTTTCTTGTCTTGTGATCCTCCCCCTGCCCTTTTCAGTTGAAATCCCCAATTTTTGATGTCCAATGCCACGGGAATTTGTATTTTTGGTCAAAAATTGACCTATTTCCTAAGGGATTGCTATATGATGCGTATGAGATGAAATTTATGCAATCCTAATGTATTTCCAACAAGAATTCATTAAACAAACATCAGATCAAAGAGAAATAACCCCTAGTTGTCTTCTAATATCGGAAAATTGTTCTTCACTTAGAGGTTTTGTAAAAATATCGGCAAGTTGATCTTTTGTGCTTACAAATTCAAGTGTAATGTCACCCTTTTGTGCATGATCTCTAAAAAATGATGTCTAATTTCTATATGCTTGGTCCTAGAGTGTTGCACGGGATTTTTTGAAATATTTATGGCACTAGTGTTATCACATTTGATAGAAACATGCTCAAAAGACAAGTTAAAGTCACTAAGTGTTTGTTTCATCCAAAGGATTTGTGCACAACACAAACCGGCTGCTATGTACTCGGCTTCAGCCGTTGACAAAGCTACCGAATTTTGCTTCTTACTATGCCATGAGACAAGTGAGTGTCCTAAGAAATGACAAGTGCCACTAGTGCTCTTTTTTTCAACTCTACAACCGGCAAAATCGGCATCCGAGAAACCAATCAATTCAAAATTATCACCCTTAGGATACCACAAACCAATATTCATTGTCCCTTTCAAATATCTAAGAATTCTTTTAACGGCACTTAAGTGAGATTCTTTAGGACAAGATTGAAATCTAGCATACAAGCATACACTATACATGATATCGGGTCTACTAGCGGTCAAATAAAGCAAAGATCCTATCATGCCTCTATACATAGTTGAGTCAATAGATTTACCTTTTTCATCCATGTCAAGCTTGATGGATGAGCTCATTGGAGTTTTCATCACCTTGGCTTCTTCCATGTTGAACCTCTTGAGAAGATCCTTTATATACTTTGCTTGATTGATGAAGGTTCCTTCCTTTAGTTGCGTGATTTGAAGTCCAAGGAAGAAATTGAGTTCTCCCATCATGCTCATTTCAAATTCACTATGCATACACTTAGAGAAATCTTCACAAAAAGAGTCATTAGTAGCTCCAAAAATAATATCATCAACATATATTTGAACTAGGAGCATATCCTTTTCTTTGGTTTTTATGAAAAGAGTTGTATCAATTTTTCCCATTTTAAAACCCTTTTTCAAAAGAAATTTACTAAGCCTTTCATACCAAGCTCTAGGTGCTTGTTTCAAACCATAAAGTGCCTTTTTGACTTTAAAAACATGGTTTGGAAAGTTAAAGCTTTGAAAACCGGGTGGTTGCTCAACATATACTTCCTCATTTATGAAACCATTTAGAAAAGCACTTTTCACATCCATTTGATATAGAATAAAGTTTTTGAAACATGCAAAAGCAAGCAACATTCTAATTGCTTCCATTCTAGCTACAGGGGCAAAAGTCTCTTCATAGTCTATTCCTTCTTCTTGATTATACCCTTGGGCTACCAATCTTGCCTTATTTCTTACTATGATGCCATTTTCATCCATTTTATTTCTAAAGACCCATTTGGTTCCAATGACACTTTGATTTGAAGGTCTTGGTACTAGTTCCCATACTTCACTTCTTTCAAATTGATTTAATTATTCTTGCATAGCAATCATCCAATTTTCATCAACTATAGCATCTTTTATGTTTTTAGGTTCGATTTGAGAGATGAATGCAAGATTATTACAAATATTTCTAAGGGATGATCTTGTTCTTACCCCACTTGATGGATTACCAATGATTTGATCTTGTGGATGATTGATGACAAACTTCCAATCTTTTGGAAGGTCTTGGCTTGATTCACCTTGCACTTGTTGAGGAGGAGGTAGTGCCAAAGGTGATTCTTCTTTCTTGGGATCCTCTTCACTTTCTTCTTGTTGTCTTTTGTCTTCAATTTGCAATTTTCCCATGGAGGTCTCCAATCCTAAATCATCATCAAAACTTTCTCTTTCTTGAAGAGAATTGTTAGATTCATCAAAAATGACATGGATGGACTCTTCTACAACCATGGTTCTTTTATTGAAAACTCTAAAAGCTTTACTTGAAGTTGAGTAGCCAAGAAAAATTCCAACATCGGATTTTGCATCAAATTTTCCAAGATTATCTTTGGTGTTTAATATAAAACATTTGCACCCAAAGACTTTGAAATAGCTAATGTTGGGTTTCTTGTTTTTCCAAAGCTCATAGGGAGTTTTCTTAAGAATGGGCCTCAACAATATTCTATTTAAAACATAGCAAGAGGTGTTTACCGCTTCGGCCCAAAAATACTTTGGCAAATTGTTTTCATTTAGCATGGTTCTAGCCATTTCTTGAAGAGTTCTATTTTTCCTTTCAACTACCCCATTTTGTTGAGGAGTTCTAGGAGCCGAAAAATTGTGATTGATACCATGCTTATTGCAATATTCCTCAAAGTCAAAATTCTCAAATTCTCTCCCATGATCACTTCTAATGCAAGTGATTGAAAAACCTTTTTCATTTTGAACCTTGTTACAAAATTTTGAAAACTCATAAAAAGCTTCACTCTTTTGACTTAAAAACAAGACCCATGTGTATCTAGAGAAATCATCCACAATGACATAAGCATAAGATTTTCCTCCTAGACTAGGTGTCCTAGAAGGACCAAATAAATCCATGTGTAGCAATTCAAGAGGTCTAGATGTTGAGATGAAATTTTTGTTTTTAAAAGAGTTTTTGATTTGCTTTCCCATTTGACAAGCTTCACAAATTTTGTCTTTTTGAAAATTAATTTTGGGAAGGCCTCTAACAAGTTCATCTTTGTTGAGTTGGTTAATGAGGTCCATGTTAACATGTCCCAACCTCCTATGCCACAACCAACTTTGATCATGCATGCTTGAAAAACATCTATCATGGCCATCATATTTTGAAATATTTATAGCATATACATTTTCACATCTATGGCCAATGAAGATGGTTTTGTCATTTTGAATATCCTTGATGATACAATGAGATGCTTCAAAAATTACTTTAAAACCTTTGTCACAAAGTTGACTAATGCTCAAAAGATTGTGTTTTAAACCATCTACTAATAAAACACTTTCAATAAGGGAGGATGTACCATTACCTATGTTACCTTGACCAATGATTCTTCCTTTTGCATTGTCTCCAAAGGTGACATATCCTCCTTTTCTCTTTGTAAGGAAGGCAAACTTGGATTCATCACCGGTCATGTGTCTTGAGCACCCACTATCCAAGAACCATTTATCCTCCTTTGAGCCCTACAAAATAGAATTCAAGTTGATTTAGGTACCCATGTCTTTTTGGGTCCTTGAGGGTTAGTGACTTTGGATTTTTCAACCCAAACCTTTTTAACCTTAGCATTTGAATTCTTTTGAGCACCATTTCTTAAGGGACATGTACTACTAATGTGCCCTCCTCTTCCACAAAAGTTACAAATAGTGGAAGGACATTTACTTGAGGATTCTTTTACAAAATAGTTTTTAAAATGCTTTTGGTTCTTTGAAGATTTGAATCCTAGTCCTTGTTTGTCAAAAACACATTTTTGGCTTGCTAAGATCATTTCAAAGGACTTTTGTCCACAAGAGAAAATTGAAAGAGAGGAGGTCAACCATTCATTTTTCTTTTTCAAGATTTCATTTTCATTTCTTAAAATCTCATTCTCTTTTTCAAGATGGGTTTTAGAGATTTCATCAATCGAAAACTTTTCTTTCACTTCCTCAAGTTCTTTTTCAAGTTCTTGAATTCTCTTTTTAAGAGAATTATTTTTCAAACTAAGTTTTTCAAAATCATCATATAGTTCTTCAAAAATAGCATGCATATCTTCATCACTAGAGTAAGAGTTTACCTCATCAAGATCATCTATTGCCATGAAGCACATGTTTGCCACTTCTTTTTCCTTTTCTTCCTCGGAAGATTCTTCATTGTCGCTCCAAGTAGCCATCATTGCCTTCTTCATTCTTCTCTTGGCTTCAAGTTTGTAGAGAGGACAATCATATTTAATGTGTCCCGATTTTTTGCATTTGAAGCATATCAAATCTCCTTTCTCTTCCCATTTTTCCTTGTCACCATGTGATGAGGATTCTCTTCTTGAGGGATTTCTTCTAGAGATAAACTTTTTCCCTCTAAACCTTTCACCTCTCATGTACTTGTTTAGCTTTCTTGTGATGAGAGCTAAATCATCATCTTCTTCACTTGGTTTTTCTTCTTCAACATCTTCTTCTTCCTTGGTTGTAGCCTTGAGAGCTATGCTTTTCTTCTTTTTGTCTTCACTTTCTTGTAGTTGCTTTGTCAAACTGATTTCATAGGTCATTAATGACCCTAAGAGTTCTTCCATAGGTAGCTTGGTCAAATCTTTAGCTTCTTGAATAGCGGTGACCTTTGTATGCCACTTTGAGGGGAGATACCTCAATATCTTCATCACCTTTTCGGATTCATTTATGACCCTTCCCAATGCTTCAAGGCCATTGACAATTTCAGTGAACCTAGTAATCATCTCAACAATAGTTTCAGTTTCTTTCATTGAAAACAATTCATAGTTATGGACAAGTATATTAATTTTTGACTCTTTCACTTGATTAGTTCCTTCATGAGTTATTTCAAGCAATCTCCAAATTTCCTTAGCAGATTTACATTGGCATATTCTATTGTATTCATTCCTATCCATAGCACATTGCAAAGTATAAACGGCTTTAGCATTTAGTTGAAAATTTCTTCTATCAAGCTCATTCCATTCTTTCTTGGGTTTTGGAACCAAAACTCCATCAACTAATTTAGTGGGAAGAGTTGAGCCATCTTCAATGACATCCCATACATCTAAATCAGTTGATTGTAAGAACCAAGTCATTCTAGATTTCCAATAGGGATAGTCGGTTCCCGTAAAGAATGGAGCTCTATGTTTTGAACAATTTTCAGGTTGAGTTGAGCTTGATGGAATAGCCATTTTCCTCTTAGACGATTAAGTCTTAAGCAAGAGGTCTAGCTCTGATACCAATTGATAAAACAAAGGCTATGAATTAATTAAGGAAAATACCCAAAAGGGGGGGGGGGTGAATTGGGTTTTTCAAAATCTTTTTCCACACAATAATATATGCACAAAACAAATAAAGGAAAGAGATAAGGTTAGAGAATTCAAACTCGGGTTTATAGTGGTTCGGCCCTTCCTTGCCTACGTCCACTCTCCTCAACCTCCTAACCGAGTGAGGGTTCCACTAACTTGATGCTTCAATCGTCTTACACTTGGATTCCGGCTCCAATGGGCTCTTACACAATCACTTCAAGATTTGAACCACTTGAAGGCTTTCACACTTAGTTTATACAAGGATGAAACTCTCAACCTAGCTTAAGGATGGCTCAAGTTACAAGAGAAAGCTAGGATGAATTGTAAGAGTGCACTAAGAATATGCAATTGATGGTTTGATGCACTTAGAAAGAAATGGAGAGCTTTTTGATCAAGAACAGGTAGGTAGGCTTTGAATGCAATAGTTCTCTTAGTCATAAATGAAGAGGAGCTCTCAATTTATAGGTTTCTAAGCTCGGGAGACAAAAACAACAGAAAAGTAGCCTCGACCGGACGAGCAAAGGGTCGACCGGATCACTAGCCGTTGGTGCAATTAATGCATAGCAGGTTACCGTTGCCTCGACCGGACCTCGACCGGACCTCGACCGGACGAGGGTGAGGCTCAACCGGGAAGAACAAGCTACTGGGAGAGAGAAAATTTTTCTGCTCCCTCGACCGGACAAGGGTAACCGGTCGACCGGTTCCCCAACCGGTTGAGCCGGTTGGCCATAGCCTCGACCGGTTGAGCCTTTTGGCCCCGAAAACCTATCTTTTTTTATTTCTTTCTTTTCCAATACTTAGGCAAGGTCTTTAGGTGAGTTAATATGCCAATTTTGAATCAGTTTGCCTAAGGTATATTTGATAAAACTCGGGTTTTAAAGAAAATCAAGTTTTAGAGAATAAACCGAGTTTTCTAAGATGCATGAAAAGGTATGAACATCCTAAGTGCACTCATGCTATCATCTTACATTCATTTCCTATGATTACAAGTCTTCCAAATGATCTCGATCCCGTATTCGTTTGGTCCTTGATGAATTTTTGAGATTAAGCCTGAGATTCTTAATAGTTTAAAACAATTAGTCACTTAACCATGGTTTGTTTTCATCAAAACCTGATTAGGAGAACCCTTGGGCTAACATAAAGAAAAGATAAGAATACATAGAGAACACACAAGAACACTGATTGAAAACATGGAGAACATCTTTTTTTTTTTTCTTCTTAGAATACCATTTTTTTGTTCTCTGAAAACTAGGCTTTAAAAAACACGGAGAACACTTGAGAACAGAAAATACTCTCTTATCAAACATGTTTTTTATTCTCAAAAATAGAAAATAGTTTTTGAAAACACCAACCAAACAGACCCTAAATTTCCAAAAAGACTTTTATTTCAAAAAAAATAAAAATCATAAAACTATTTTTTTATAATTATTTTAAAAAACATTCCCAAATAAACCTTTTACATTATATTTGGTTCTTGAAATTTTTGAGAGAAAATGTAAGGAAAAGAAAATAAAAAGAAAAAGTAGAAGGAGAAAAAATGAAGAAAAATAAAAGTATATTCAAAGCCAATAAATTATTTTATACACTACTTCAAATTCATTTAACTTATTTTAACTCTTTGACATAAAGATTAAATAATTTAAAAATGCATACATTTCTAACTAATTTTAATTATATTTTATTTTCTTTGATATTTTCCATAATATAACCAAACATTTAAAAAAAATATATTAATTTCTCTTAACATTTTTTTTTCTTTCCTCAATACTTTTTGGTAACCAAACATAACTTTAGGACATGTTTGGTACGTTGGAATGACGAGTAGGAATTGACATTTCATTCTTGTTTTCATCCATTCTCATGTTTGGATAGCTTAGGCGACATTGGGAATAGAATCAAGAATGATTTCAAAAGAAATGAAATCCTACTTACAAGTAAGATTTTAATTCATCCCTAAGAAAAACTATTTTGTTTGATTTCCCAATGCAAGTTATTTTTTAAAATTAAAAAAACAAAAACTTTTTTGGGTAACTTATTTATTTATTTATTTATTGATTTTGTAAAAAAAATTAAATTAAATTTATATAATATAAAATAAATTTAATTCAATTCTTATTAAAAATAAAAATAATTTTTTAATTACAAATAAATTTAAAAATAAATCATTTGTAATAAAATATGAATAGTAATATTATGATATAATCATGAATTATATATATGTATATATATTATAAATATTATAAAAATATAGATATTAAAATCTTATGAAAGTATAACTGATTTATTTTGTTAAAAATAAATAATAATAATTTAAAATTAATAATTACTAATACTATTTTTAAAAATTATTATACTCATTAATTTGTTTTTAAAAATTGTTTTAATTTTTTTTTTAAAAAAAAAAACAACCATACAATGGTATAATTTTCAAAAATAATTTTGTTTATAAATCAGCTTTTTAAATAAAAATAAAAATTGTGAGAGTTTTTTTAAAACTGAAAATAAAATATTATTTTAAATTATATGTTCAAATATTATTGTCAATTTATTATTTTATTCTCATTCTTGTTACTCAACATTAAAATAAAAACAAATAATCATTCCAACTCTACATTCCTATTTGCATACAAACATAAAAAATTAGAATCCTCGATTCAATTATATTTAAAGAGAAATATAAATAATAAGAAAATTTTCATTCTCATTTCTAATTCTCATATACCAAACATGACAGGTAACTGTGTTGAAGTGATGTCAAAAGGCGCCTTGGAGATGAGCCTTGACTCGTAAAATAAAAAAGGTTCAGGCTCTATGTCGGGTTCCAATCTTGATAACTCCTTTGGATGTATATTCCAAAGCTTGCAAACTATTGGTAATGTCCCTTAATCTTGGTTTGACAACTTCGGCGATTACTGCATGAACTAACAACATAAAGCAACTAAATATGCCTCAGCAGTTGGTCTACTACGATTGCCAAAATCAAGTACAGTTATATTGATGTAACAGCAGAGCATTTAATCCTACACTCCGGGATGTCTAGTATCTTAAACATCATATGTTTCTTGGGCCAATCTACAAGTCAAGTAGCAAGCGACTCCATGCCAAGTCTCATATCGAAATCTCATGTCCTATTGCACTTAACCAACCAAAAGCTTTGCAGGCCAAAAGATACCATACGACCTTGATTCACAAAATTTGGTAACAGTCTCTACCATGGCATAGGTAAACTAGCAGCAAGTATAAATGAGATCAAGGAATCCAGAATCTTGGCCATTTGACCATAAAGAAGAACAATAATCGACTTAATTTTAGATATGGCCACTTAACAAGAATAAAGAGATTGGCTTCAAATTGGATAGATTTCTCATTAACAGAATGTAGTATATATATACACATGTTTGATCTAATCTTCTCCTAAATTATAGCTATAGAATCAGAAATATAAGGTAAATTATGCTCCTATACAATCAGCTAATTATGTCAAGATAATCATACAATAACTAACATATAATTTCCTTAATACTCCCCCTCAAGTTGGAGAGTGCAAATCAAGAACTCCCAACTTGGTGCACAAAAATTCGAACTGCTCCTTGCCAAGTGCCTTTGTAAAAACGTCTGCCAACTGCATCTTTGTAGAAACATAACACGGACGAATTACCCCAGCTTGAAGTTTTTCTCGAACTATATGACAATCAATCTCAATGTGTTTAGTACGTTCGTGAAAAACTGGATTAGCCGCAATATATAAAGCTGCTTGATTATCACAAAACAATGGTGCTGGTTTGTCCAATTCAACCTTCAAATCTTTAAGTATGTACCTCAACCAAGTCAATTCCAGGCAAGTATTCGCCATTGCTCTGTACTCTGCTTCTGCTGACGAACGTGAAACATTCGTTTGTTTTTTTGATTTCCAAGAGATGAGTGATGATCCGAGGAAAACACAATAACCAGAAACGGAACGTCTTGACATACGACATCCTCCCCAATCTGAATCGCAAAATGCGCTGAGTGTTAAATTATTTTCAGATGGAAGAAAAAGACCTTGACCTGGTGATCCTTTAATATATCGGAGGACCCGTAATGCTGCTTCCCAGTGCGGCTTCCGAGGTGTGTTCATGAATTGACTTAGTGTACGTACTGAATACACTATGTCAGGCCTGGTTACAGTCAAGTATATTAATCTGCCAACCAGTCTCCGATACCTACTTGGATCATGAAGTAACTCGCCATCTTCATCAGTCAATTTCAAGTTTTGCTCCATTGGAAATTTTTCGGGCTTCACTCCTGTCAATCCTGTGTCTTGCAAAATATCTAATGCATATTTTCTTTGAGACATAAAGATTCCCTTTTTAGAGCGAGAGAATTCTATACCCAAAATATATTTCAATTCACCGAGGTCTTTAATAAAAAAACGCTTGAGCAGATGAGTCTTGAGCATCTTGATTTCATGCAAATCATTACCAGTCAACAGGATATCATCAACATAAATGAGAATAGCAGTGAACTTGTTACCTTGGGATTTAGTAAAAAGTGAATAATCTGCTTTGGACTGTATGTAACCCGCAGACTTAACAGTAGCTGTAAAAGTTGAGAACCAATTGCGTGATGCCTGTTTCAAACCGTAAATAGATTTGCGAAGCCGACATACCAGATTCTCCCCCTGTCGGCGAAGACCAGGAGGTGGAGTCATATAAACCTCTTCTTGTAAATTGCCATGAAGGAATGCGTTGTGCACATCAAGCTGATGGATGTACCAATTTCTGGAAGCTACGACAGTCAGCAAACAGCAAAGAGTGGTGAGTTTGGCAGTTGGAGAAAAGGTTTCCTGATAGTCGATACCGGCGACTTGTGTGTAGCCCTTGGCAACCAAACGTGCTTTATAGCGTTCAATGGTTCCATCAGAATGGTATTTGATCTTGTACACCCAGCGGCAGCCAATGGGTTTGTGTCCCGGAGGAAGAGGGACCATCTCCCAAGTGTTGTTTCGTTCTAGAGCCTGAAGTTCAGTGGACATGGCTTGGCGCCAACGTGGATCACAGTCAGCTTGTTCAAAGGATGAAGGTTCGGTTTGGGCTGTCAAAAGAGCTAAAAAAGCACGGTGATGGGGTGAAAAACGAAAAAAAGAAAGGTGAGAAGAAAGGGAATACCTTGTACCTTGACGAGAACTTGATTGCGTGGAAGAATGATTGAGCTGGGCAGACATGGCATAGTCGTGGTGCCAGGCAGGAGGCTGAATATGACGAGTGGAACGTCGAAGAGGGGGTTCATGGGTGGGGGAAGGGGCTGACGTGTTGGAGGGTACTGAAGGCACGGAAGGTGGGGAAGAAAGCGAAGAAGGAGATGGAGAAGAAGGTAAGGGTGACGCAACTGATTCTGGGGATAAAGGTTCGGGAACATCAGTATTAGAGGAAGGTGGAGATAATACAGGATTGTGATGCGACAAGGGAGGAGTGGAACTTGGAGAAAAACGAGGAAGAGATATCGGCTGAGGTGTGGAATCGAAAGAAATGGGAAGCGGTAAAGGAAGAGAAGGTGAATGTTGTTGAGATTGAGAAGAACTATGATGGAAAGGAAAAATATTTTCCCGAAAGAATACATCGCGGCTGACTGATATTTTTTGTGTTCGCAAATCGAGTACTTTATAGCCTTTTTTTTCATGTGGATACCCCAAAAAAACACAAATAGATGCCCGAGGGTCAAATTTCTGTTTGGGGTGAACATTGGTTACATAGCATTCACAACCAAAAACTCGCAAATGTGTGAGTGAAGGAGGCCGATTATATAAGACCTCGAATGGTGATTTGTTTGAGAGCAATGGAGTCGGAATGAGGTTTATCAGATAAACGGCTGTTAAAACACATTCCCCCCAAAACTCAAGTGGGACATTTGATTGAAACATGAGAGAACGGGCAACATTTAAAATGTGTCGATGTTTGCGTTCTACAACTCCGTTTTGTTGCGGAGTGTAAATGCAAGAGGTTTGAAGTTCAATTCCTTTATTTTGAAGAAAGATGCGAAGAGGAATAAATTCTGTGCCATTATCCATTCTTACCGTTTGAACATCTGTGTGGAATTGAGTTTTGACGAATTGCACAAAATTAGTTAACAAAGATTGTGTTTCTGATTTATGATGCATAAGGAAAATCCATGTGCAACGAGAAAAATCGTCAACAATTGTAAGTAAATAACGTGAACCAGTATGTGCAGGAATTTTGTGAGGACCCCAGACATCACAATGTAAAAGAGAAAAAGGAAATTTTGTAGTTATTGAACTTTTGGGAAAGGGCAAGCGTGTCTGCTTAGCCTGTGGGCAAATTGAACAATGATTTCCTAATTCTTTATGAACATCTGGAAGCAAATGTGATAATAATTTAAAACGAGAAAAAGAGGGATGACCCAGGCGTAAATGCCATAAGTCAGACGGTTGAGAAACATGAAAGACAACCGATTTATTTGTTGATGGATGCATGTAGTATAGACCACCACGCTGTTTACCCGAGCCAATCATCTTCCCCGAAACCAAGTCCTGCAAAATACAATAGTCGGGAAAGAATATGATGCAGCAATTCTGATCTTTTGCGAGTTTGTTAGCCGAAATTAAATTCAAGTTAAAGGATGGGACACATAAAACATCTTTAAGGGTCAATTGGGAATCAAAAATAACGGTGCCAGTGTGTGTTATTGGTGATGCTGCACCATTTGGTAAATTAACAGTTGTGACATTAGAAGGTTTGAGATCAGTGAGAAGAGACATGTGGGAAACGATGTGATCCGTAGCACCTGTATCCAAAATCCAAGAACTTGTACTACTAGAATTAACAGACACAAGAGTTGATGGAATCAAACCTGCAACATTTGCATATGCGTCAATATTACCGGAATTACTGTGATTTAATGCACGAATTGCTTGAGCCAACTGTTGTATTTGTTCTGTAGTGAACCCCTGGACTGTACTAGAAGAAGTCGAATCAGACATTTCCTGGGATTCTGTCGCGTTTGCTGAGGGCTGATTCCCACGACCAAAAGGACGTTGTCCTCGGAATTGTCCCGCTTTGTTATTGCTCCCATTTTTCAGTCGGCATCTATCCTCCGTGTGACCTCTTTTATCACAGAACTTACAATGAAATTTAAGAGTCCGACATTCATCTATGGTATGTCCGGATCTGTTACAATGGTCACACATTTTCTGTCTTGGATTACCTCCTTTTCCCGGGACTGCGGCAGCTATTGAGAAATTCTCGGTTGGCTCAGAAGAAACTTGTCGTTGCATCTCTTCCTGGACAATTAAAGAGTATGCTTGACGGACATTGGGCAATGGCGACATCATCAAAATATTGGATCTTACTGCCTTATATGACTCATTCAAACCCATTAGAAATTGCATAAGACGGTCTTCCTCCCTTTGCTCGAGATGTGTTTGTCGTTGGTTGCAGGTCAGCGGGGAACGGTATGTCTCAAGCTCGTCCCATAAGGCTTTGATCTTTGTAAAATATGCAGCTACTGTCATCGTTCCTTGCGACATGGTGGCTATTGATTTCTGTATTTGAAAAACCGCTGGAGCATTCTTTTGAGAAAACTGGTCGCGTAAATCAACCCACACTTCGCGTGCTGTTTTAGCATGGATAATTCCTTCAGCAATGTCCGATTCAACAGCATGAGTTAGCCAAGAAAGTATCATGCTGTTGCATTGATTCCACTGTTCAAACATAAAGGGTTCATCTTCCTGCGATGGTTCTTCAACTGTCCCGTTGACGAAGCCGATCTTCTTCTTGGCAGTAAGGGCATGAATAACTGCTTTGCTCCATGATTGATAGTTGACCCCATTTAATTTAATGGGCACCAAAAGATGGCCTGGTTGATCTGAATGATGAATATAGAGGGGATGTGAAGGATCGATGGTCTTGTTTTCTGATCCAGAAGCCTTCTGACTGCCAGCCATGGTGGTTTGTTGTTCTGGCTCTGATACCATAACAAGAATAAAGAGATTGGCTTCAAATTGGATAGATTTCTCATTAACAGAATGTAGTATATATATACACATGTTTGATCTAATCTTCTCCTAAATTATAGCTATAGAATCAGAAATATAAGGTAAATTATGCTCCTATACAATCAGCTAATTATGTCAAGATAATCATACAATAACTAACATATAATTTCCTTAATACCACTGCATCCTGTTGGGTCAAATCTAGTGCCTACCGACTATAGATTCTTGAGTTTTGACATTGGCAATAGCAATTACTTATTGTGATATTCAGATTTGGGAAAAGTAAAAAGTTCTCACTGATATGAGCTTTTTTTAGCCATATTCACCCGTTTTAAAAGTTGTGAGGGCAATATCTACTTGGGAGGTAGCTTACAAATAGTATCAAGGATTAATTTGATTAAAAGGTATATAAAAAATGCAAATTTGAAAATCTTCCGCTTTATTTTTTATTAGTCTTCTTTTTGACAAAAATATTCTTTTTTTTAAAATAAATAAAAATAACAATTTCTTTTAAAACTTACATGTAATTAATCGAAATGGTAAAGAACATTTATATAAAAAAATAAGGTATTTTTCAAGTAAAAATATGAGAGTGGTTAGATTTACAAATTTGAGAATTATTTTATTCCCTTTTACCAATTAATTATATTATTAAAGTCAATCTTCAATCTCAATGTGAGACTTTGTTTCTTTTATTTCACAATGAATGTTTGTAAGTCTATTTAGTTCTAGAATCTCATGGGACACGATGAGGAGTTGTTACATTTAGGATGATTTAGCTACATATCATCGTTAGTCAATGACCAAAAACTACTAAGAAGTTTTTGAAGTTCATAATTGAAAGTATTAAATTTACAAACTAGCAAATATTGTTATAAGGGATAATAAAAATAAATAAAGAAATTAAGCGTGGAAAAAAAGATATTTATTATATTTATTGGGTGTATATTAAAAAAACAGAATTTTAGAAATTTCACATATAGCCTTATCAAAATAATGTAGAGGAGTCTTAATTAGTAATTTTTATTTTTGACTTTTCTAAAAGTATAAATTGCTAGGATTTGGACATTCACTATGGATGTCATTACTTAAACACATCCTACGTACATAACTCCACACACATATGTGGTAATATTAGGTACACACTAATTACAAATTTAACTCATAAGACTGACAAATAATATTAGCTATGAAATCATAAAATTATGATTACAAATAATTTGATAAAAACATTAGTTGCACAAATGGTTTGAGGGGGAGGACTTAAACATGTCATGCATAAGTGAGTAATAAATAAAAAATGAAAATGAATGATAATATAATCACACTAAGGGGGTGTTCGATGAAACTTAATATTTATTACTTAATGATTTAAATTGACTTTAAATTAAATTATATTTAAGTTGTTGATTTAAAATATATTACTTAATTCGTATTTTAAATATTAAAATTGTTTGATAAAATTAACTTAAAATCTATTTTAAATCATCAAATTAACATATTTATACTCATAAATTGTAACTAAGATAAAGAAAGTCGAGTAACAATGAAAGTCATGCAATAGTAAAAGATATCATAAAGTTAATTAAAGTAAATGAAGATAAAAAAAAATAAAATAAAGATGTTAACTTAAGAATAGACTAATTATTTTTACTTATTACTTAAATTTATTTTTGACTTTAAATCATACCATTAAATTATTTTACCAAACTTACTTAATTTATTTAATAATTTAAATTAAGTTATCAAGTACCCACTAAATGTACTCAAAGGACAATATTCTATATAAGGATAAACTTATTTATATATCAAAGTTTCATCAAAGAACACTTCCTTTAAAATTAAATTAGAAATAGACAAAAAATTTGAGACATCTTTTAACAAACCCAAGGCCTTTAATTAACCAAAGTTTAGATACCATGAAGAAGAATGTGATATGAAAGTAATAAAATAACACAGAAATTTAAATCCTTCAAATACCGATGAAACAACCTACCTGCACTGGGAGGAAAAATAATAATTAATTCTTATTCATTATGAGTGAAATATTATTACAGCTCTAAATTACCTAAGTGTTCCAATTTTTTATTTTTTTTGTATAACAATTTGAACTGTTTCTGAACACCCATTACTAAGAAGTTATGTTTCTTTATAGGGAAAAAGAAGATCGAATGGATAAAAGAACAAACTGGTTAAGTATGCCAATTATGACAATATCTTAGAGGGCTAGCTCTCTAGCTACTGTTACAAGTGGACTTTTGAAAATAATATTCCCAAGATAAAATTAAGAAAAAAAACACACAACTTTGTAGGTGAATTAGTGGCATTTCTAAAGAAAAGTTACGTCAAGAAACACAATTGTGAGTTGTATTTCTACTTTTTTTATTAAATAAATAAATAACGATTAGAGTGTGCAATTTCTTAAATTCAAAATCGTACTTGTTATAGAGAACTCTAAACTAATTTGTAACCACTTCGATTAATATAAATATAACGGAGGGCTAAGAGATAGGCCACCTTTGAACTCCTACACTTTGGTGCCTTCTATGGGAAACGCAAAAGAACATTAAGCCTGCACTTTATCATGAAAATGAATTCAATCGCAGAAAGAAGAAACCCCCTAAATCCTCCGTCTCTGGAAGAACTTACTGTTCAAAAGCTCTTTCATTCACAAAATACCAACTTGAAAGCTAAACTTCGTGCCTCCGAACAACGAAATAAGGCCCTAGCTCATGACAACGAGGAACTTAGAGCGCAACAGATGGAACCATACTCCCCAACTCAGCATACTAGGACAATTCAAAACATTAACCTCGAATTTCAGCAAGCAAATTTCATACTCTCTGATGAGGAAGGAAATTCTGTTCAGGATAGAACCACGAGTTCGACTAGAGAATGGGGGATCGCAGAACTTCAGCTTGATGAATTAAAGTCACAAGTGGATTCTATGAAAGGAAAATTCACTCAACAGATGGTGAACCGTATGGTTTAAGGGTTGGTGGGGACTCCCTTCACACCACGTGTACTTCGTGCTAAAGTACCTCCTGAATTTGCCTTCCAAAGTTTTAAACCTGAGGTGTTTGATCACCTCATGCACTTCTGGCAGCTCATGACTTCGATGCAGAGGAATGATACTCTCTTTCATAAGGCTTTTCCTTCCAACCTCCAAAGGGCAACCTTAGTTTGGTTCCATAACTTGCCCGGTGAGTCTATATATACATAGTTTTTCTGACCTTTGGCCCATGTTTGTCTTGCAGTACCTATCTTCGAGATAATGATACGACATGAATTCTTTTTTTGGCATTCAGATGATAGAGGAGACGCTTAGAGAGTATGTGATACCATTTAGTGCAACTTTTCTATAAGTAGAATACTATATATAATGATTCAACTGCTCGAATAGCCTTTAAAAAGGGGCTTTTGATGAACTCGAACTTGTACAAGCCTTTCCATAAAAACAAACCGAGGAACATTGAAGAATCCTTCATGAGAGCATACAAATATTTTATGTTCCTTGAACCAAAATCAAAGCGACATTGATTAGCAACATAAATGGTGCGGATGAGGTCTGGGAAGCGTATTGATGGCCTCGTTGAAGGGTAGTGTAGAAATTCGTCTCAGTCTACCAATAGAGAGTGAGCATTAGTAGTAGGTGAATAAATCTTGCAACTACAAACCTGCTTGCCACTCATGCCTTTGACACAATTGAAACTAGAGTCAAGTAAGAGATTGAATAATAGTAATGAATTGAAGGAAACTTTCAACTTTGATAGGACTCTTTGTGAGCTTATTTTTGAAGAAAGATCTGGAAAACCTCATGTATTATATTGGGAAGAAAGCTTTGACACTACCAGACATGAGCTACCACATGTTCGAGGGGATTTTTATTAGGATATGCAAATCTAGGTGCAGTGAGGGGAAACAAAGATATTGATCGGTACTAATAGCAAGAGTTGTAAGCTTACAAGCAAGAAATTATTAAGACCCTAGAGCTCCCACTTCCAAACAACCCAGAGGCCAGTCTGAAAGTTGTGCTCTGCAACTACACCATGAGAGAAGTGGCGAACCACATGCCTCCTCCAACCACGAAGGATGGAGGCATGGGCAATGCTACATTATGAACCATTACTTATTAGAAGAGCTATAGATCCACAAACTATTTTTTCTTTCTAGTCCAATCCAAGTGTTCATGTTCCTGTGCAGTCAAATGTTTAAACATCTTCATCTCCATCTTTTCCTTTTCTAATATCTGATTTCTTTCTATGTGAAGAATTGTTACAACATAATGTTTTTCTCATGAATCATATTTTGTGTTATAAAGTTGTCTGTATTGCTAATGAACAACTAGTTGTCTAGGGATCAATTTCTATAGTTACAGGCAATACTCATGGTATGACAACTAGATCCAAAAATGGTATTTTTAGGCCAAAGGTTTTCATAGCCACAAGAGAACTAGACTTAGTAGAGGAAGTTTTAGCTACACCTCATTGGAAGAAAACTATGCAAGAAGAATATATAAAATGGCTAATAAAACTTGGCCTTTGGTGTCTTTACCTCTTGGAAGACAAACTAATAGTTGTAAATAAGCAATTGGATCCAAAAATGTGCTCCAATGGCACATATGATATGATTAATGTAATATAAAAAGTTCAAATCTTCTAACTCAACTCAAATTCATGCTCAGACCCTAGTTATGGATTGAACTTCTATTTTGAACCTAATTCCAAGTTTTAGGGATGAAAAGAATACTAAGTGCATAAGTCACTATCAACCAAAAAAGAAAAAAGGGTTAAATATGCTTAAATAAGAGAGTAAAGACTCAGGAAACATGAAGAAATGCAAGATAAGGAATGACTATTATATAATAAGAAAGAAGGCACACAATCATGGGAAATGAGGCATGAAGCAAAATTCAACTAATTGACATGCCAGTTTGAAACTTGGAATATGGCAGTAACATATACTCTGACCTTGAGGTGAAAGATGGAGTACTTTTCGAAGTTATTTTTTAGGCAAGATGTCTATCATTTCAAAGCCTAAGAAGTCAAAAGTCCAACGCTTCAACTGATGTGTGAATCAAAACTGAAAAGAGGAAGTTACATGCATTTGAAGTTAAATTGGCAAAGAAAAATGATGAGTTCAAAATTGATAACTTGAGTTCAAAATGGTTTTAGACCATTTAAAACTTAAAGAAAAGCAATAATATAATTGGCAGAGGTTGAGTTCAAATCCTCCTACCTATTTCAAATAAGAAATATAGATTTTGAACTCAAAAACATGGTGAAACTGCATAGGCAATGAGTGAGTTTGAAATTCACAATGAATTTCAAACTTACCTTCTAAATTTTGAATTTGGCTATTTCTCCCACTTATGAGTTCAAAATTGATTTTGAACTCAGTAACTGATAATCAAGTTTTGAGCTTTAAAACACGTTGAAATGAGTTCCAAATTGTCTCTATCCAATTTGAAATACTTTATAGTCACTTACCACTCATAATATTTTCGCTCTTTTAGGTTGTTTATGACTTTTTCTTAATAATAAGTGGCCCATGGAAGTGTGTATATGTTAGGTAATTGAATTTATTATATAAACTGTTTTAGTTCTTGGTTTTAGAGGAGAAAACATAGAAAGGGAAATTTATCTCTCATTTTGAAAATCTTTAATAAAGTTTTAAATTTTCTTCTCTTTTCATTTCTTTTCCCATCTTTCTATGTTATTTTCTTAGCAACAAAACATGAGTTGAGAGGAGAAATCCTCCACCATGTTTGTCTAACTTGATTGATTTGGAAATGCTAAAATGAAAGTGAAGAATCCAAAGGAGTGGCAAGAAATGGTAATGCATTGAATGGTTTGATTATGTTTTCAAGTTTGATTGGTAAGAATAAATCATTTGTGTTAGTTCACTCTATGTAAATTGCAGAGGATTCTTATTAAGATACTAGTGATTCTTGAGAAGAACTTAATCATTAATTATTATAATTTGATCATACTATTAATAAATCTTAGGGCATAATATACAAAGATGGATATACACTTTTGATTGAATAGACCAAAAATCAAAATTAACCATCATATTTAATTGATTTAAGAGTCTGTGTTTCAATAATAAAAATCTAAGTTACAGATGCAATATTGGTCATAGGATTCAATTTGGCCGTAAATTGACTTTAATTTAAACCTCAGATTTTATAATGCCCTCTCTCTAAGAATTCGATACTAGATTGTGAAACTCTTTGGGATATTTTTCTTTGTTTGATTTATTTCATTTAATATTTTAGGAAATCTTTATCCATATTTTATCCTTATTTAATTAATTTAGAGTTTCATTAATTTTAGCAAATAATTAGTCCTTCTAACCTAAAACAATTGAACACATTAAAGCTAATCTTAGATGACAATAACCTGGAATCCTACAAATCCATGATAAGTATGCTATCTCTGTTTTTTTTTCTTAAGCAGACTTATGTGTATTGAGACTTTATTATTTTATTTACAATAGGGATTTTTGGTCAATAGGGTTTTGAGGTGAAAAAGAAATCATATGGGATAAGACAAAAGTATAAGTATAGATCAATGGTAAAAAGGTTTCATCAAGTAGTAGGTTTTGATTTTAATGAAACCTTTAGCCCTTTTATTAAGCCAATAACACTTAAATTTCTTCTTACAATAGATTTGTCTAAAGGATGACAAGTTCATTAATTAGATGTTAATAATGCATCCTTGAATGGTGTGTGCTAAGAGGAGATTTTTATGCAGTAACCACTCAATTTTGTCCATACTAAACAATCCCATCTAGTTTACAAGCTTCATAAAGTATTGTATGGATCGTAGCAAGCTCCTTAGGCTTTGTTTGAGAAGTATGCAACAACCTTATATACCTTTGGGTTTGTTTTTGCAAGGTCAAATATATCTTTGTTTATAAGGATCACATCACAACGTACTACCTATGTTTTAGTATATATCGATGGTATTAGTAACTAGAAGTGATGCTCAAATCATCTCAATTTTGGGAATGGGATTGCATAAGGAATTTGCTCTGAAAGATTTAGGAGTTGTCGATTACTTCTTAGGAATACAAGCAAAGTAAACTATAGATGGTATACATTTGTCTCAGACATAGATTGGCTATGTAAAGCTAAAATGCATGATGCTAAGACTCCATCTACACCAAAGACAAATGAATTTCAATTGTCTAGATTTGGTAGTACTGTTATTGTTGATACCAAGTTGTACAAATTAGTTGTTAGAGTTGATAATAACTAGGCCTTAAATTTCTTTTAGCGTAAACAAGGTTTTTCAATTCATGTCTAATAAGCTCACTATAAGGTTGTCAAATGGATCTTAAGGTATTTTAGGGGTACTAAACTATGCTTTGAACTTCAAAATATTAACTGCCCTTAAATTGGTAGGTTTTAGTGATTCTAACTAGTGTTGGGACCTTGATGATAGATACCTAACATCTGGTTGATCAATTTTAATTGCTTGGCATTCAAAGAGACAAAATATTGTTTCAAGGTTAAAGGTCGAGAATAGGAGTTTGGCTAATCTAGTATCAAAGCTTACTTAGATTCATTCATTGCTTACCAAGCTTAGAATAGACTACCCCTCATTTGGTGTAATAATCTTAGTGTAGTTATGCTTGCTTTTAACGTTGTTTACATGCAAGAACCAAACATGTTGAGCTAGATTTGTATTTTGTTGGCAAAATTGTATTGTAGAAAACATGTTGCTATTAGACATGTATCATCTTTGGGCCAAACTAGATATCCTAACTAAGGCTATCTCAAGTTTTAGTTTTTAAAATTTAAGAAACAAACTTAGAGTAAAAGATATTTCTACCTTAAGCTTGAGATGGAATGTTAGAGAATGACTAATGAATTAGTTAGTCTACATTATATTATGGTTTTATATGTGTTATCCTAACTTGTGCGAAATTCAAGTATCATAATATGATTGGTATTGCGAACCCTGGATCTCTTCGTTCCCAAGCCCTGGATCATATAGGTGCATACAAACTACCTTAAGCCTCTAGATCATATGTAACGGAAACAAAAATAACATTTTTAACATTCAAGGATGTAGAGAATAGTCATTAGAACCTATGATTTGGACATATTCCTAAATCAATTTTTCTATGTGAAGATGAAGTCTAAAGAGTCTGAAGGTCTTATACGCCTAAAATCTTCTATCTGATAACTTGAACCACAATCTTCATACCCCAAAGCATGAGATTTAGAATGGAGGAATACTAAGATTTTCTTTCTCTCTAGAGGTGGAAGACAACTGTCTCACCAAAGTGATGGAAACCTTACTTAAGGGGTGTTTATAGGGTTTCTCTACTAAGTTTAAGTGACTTAAGTCCACCAAGGCTTGGGTCACTTAATCTAGCCTAAAACGAGTTCTAATTTATTAATTAACTACATAGGGGCATCTAATTAATCAATAAGCCCAATCTAGAGACTTTGTTCATTATCTCATGTGCAACCTTGTGTAATTACCAAAATGCCCTTATGCATAAGAGTGAACCTAGAGCTAATCCAACCTCTCATAAATCGTGTCATCATGATATATTAGCTTAGAACAAAAACCACTAGGAACCATAACAGTATTGGCTCTCTCACAATTCAATTCTAAAGTTGATTTAACATACCACTAAAAAGAATCAACTATACTCCATTACCCTACGTAAATAACAACGAAACAAAATTAAAGTATGTGACCTACTATCTACTCCAGTAGACTTCTTATGAACTGGTGTCCATAATCTAATAAGGTAGTGTTATCCCCTATCACGATTAGCTTTCAAATCCTTGAGTTATAGATCTCATTTATTATGTGATCAACTAACATACTTTAGCTCCAATAAACATATGTCAAATTCCACTAAAGAAATTACTATGGCCATATATTTCATGATCACATGTCCTTTAAATCGCTCAAGGAGACACACTGTCTTAATTCATGAGATATTAGGGTACCTTTATTGAGAATATCTATTGCCACCAACCTTCATCAATAATGACCCTATATATAAAGATACATGACCACTTTAGGATCTCACTCATAGGTCAAAGCTTGTTATTGATTTTAGCACATGTTCAGTATCCTCTCAAGGTTGAAAGTCCATGCAGTATAGTAGTTTGGCGAATCATGACAATTAATAGTTTTGTGTCATGATTCACCATAGGTTTTATCCAGTGTGCATCACATACACTAGTGCACTCACAGGGGAAATTCATCCCAAAGACTATAATAAGTCATCCCTCCAATTAGAAGGTGATACACTACTAGATTGCCCAAATCCATGAACTAACTATAGACAACTTATCTACTTACAACGAACCCATGACTTGAATCCTCTATGCAATTCCTAATGCACCCATGTCATGTATAATATAAGATATATGAGCTTAATGCTCAAATCAATCTCAATGCATATAAGGGATAACAAGAGGATAGTCAAGTCTAACATTGTTACATCATGTCTTGCTTTTAGGGGCTCAATCCCAACACTTAAGGTCTCACCCATAGGTCAAAGCCTCCTATTGACTTTGGTACATGTTCAATATCCTCTTAAGGTTGAGAGTCTATGTAATATAGTAGCTTGGTAAATCAAAACAATAGATAGCCTTACATCATGATTCACCGTAGGTCCTATCAAATGTGCATCACATACAATAGTGCACTCATCATGGGAAAACCATCTTAATGCCAAGACAAACCATCCTTCCAATTAAGAAGTAGTGTACTATAGTCTTAGATGGATTGTCCAAATCCATGAACCAATTGTGGACAACTCATCACTCTGCAAAGGACCCATGACTTAGATCTTTTACGCAACTCTTAATGCACCCAAATCATGTACATTAATGCAAGTGATGTGGGGCGTGTATGCTCAAATAACCCATTAATGCAAATGAGATGATAAAGGAAAACAAGAAACATAAATAAATAAATTTATAAATGAATTTCTATTTATTATATCATGTCATGCTTTCTAGGGCTCACTCCCAGCAATTGACTTATCTTAGATCTTGTTAAAAGGATTGTTAGGTTATTTGTTGTATGTATATATATACTAATTGTACAAATATTTTAGGATTTTAATGAAATAATCTAAGAAATAATATTAGGATAAAAAACAAACTTGAAGTAACTTATTCAACAAAAATTGAACACTTAGTATCGTTTAAGAGATTGAGAGAAATTACAAACCATTAATTTGATGACTAAAAAAGAAATAGAATATTTGCACATTAAGAGATTGAAATGGTGGAAAGAACAGCTGCATTGAATATATAAAATTTTAGAGGTTATTAGCCATAGAGTGAAAAAATAATTGATTATTGTCGCTTGGATTTTATTTGTCCAAATCAAATTAAATTTGTAAAAACAAGTAAGAGTCCAAACAAAAAATGGGAAATTTGCTTATTTAACTTTGATTTTAAATTAATTGGGTTTTTAATTGATGATAAAAATGCAAAGGAAAGTATATGAAGGATATTGAGTTAGCGAAAAACAGTAAACCTTAACACTTTGTTTAGTTTTTAGAAATTTTGAGGGAAAATATGAGGAAAAGAAAATAGAGAGAAAATGATAAGCAACAAAAAAGTAAAGAAAAATGGAAAATAGATATGAAATTAATAAACTAGTTTTACATGTTTCTTTAAATTCACTACACTTATTTTTCTTCTTTTATGTAAAGATTAAATAATTTAAAAATACATAAATTTCTAACAATTTTTAATTTTATTTGAATTTGTTTCCATAGTAAACTACTTCTTTAGTACTTTTTGGAACCAAACATAACTTAAAAATAAATCACTAAATTGCAATCAATCTTATCAAATTAAAAAAAAATGTCAATTTTACTAAACGTCTTAGGTGCATGGCATTCCTAGTTGAGAATAACTTTTAAACAAGTTTTGGGCAATTAAATAAGGTTAGTGACTACAAATTTTGTTATATTTAAAATATTAAAGTTTAAATGCATGATAACTTTAACAAGAAAAACAAGAGATAAAGCTACCATGATTTTGTAGTATTCTGAATTGTAGTCCCCTAGAATTAGCTATAATATGTTATGTTGTTTGTAGATTAAAAGAATTAATTGTTTATTAAAATTAATGATACCTTAATTTAAATAAATAAGAATAAAATATGGATAAAAATTTCCTAAAATATTTAATAAAATAAAAGAAAATGTTTCAAAGAGTTTCACAATTCAATGTCAAATCTTTAAAGACAAAAATCAATGTAAAGTCAAAGATTTAGAATCAAAATCAAACTGAGATTAAATTGAATCGTAAGATCAATACTACATCCAAAATTTATATTTTTGTTTTTGAAAGCGAATCTCTTAAACCAGTTAAAGAGGATGGTTAATTTTGGTTTTCAATTCTATTCAATCAAAAGCCTATATACATCTTATGTATTCAATACTTAGATTTATTAACAATAGGATCAAATTAAGGTAACTAGTAATCAAGGTATTCCCAAGCATCACTAGTACCTTGGTAAATGATGAGGATTAAAATCATAAACTAGGAAGGCGCTCTCAAAGAGCATATTTTAATATAATTGAGGTACTCATAATAAGTCCACTTCTTTAGTTTGTTGCTAATGCCTTAGAAAATTTTGTTTTGATATGTTTTGTGAGAATTTTCCAGGATTAAGGACATTTTGTGTACTTCCAACACTTCATGAATAGAGAGTATCTAAATAAAAGACATTATCGCTAATAGCAGCACTAAATAAGAGCCTTAAATTGGTGCACTTAAGTCAAGCCTAAGGAGAATAGCACACCTTGAGGGTGGCAAACCATATTGCGCACTTAGAGAAGTACTTCAATAGCGCAACTTTAAGTAATGGTGTGGATTCCACACTTAACAAAGCCACCATAGACAAGCCTATATAAACCTTCTCATGGGTTTAAGGCTTGAAGTTTTCCAAAGAGAGAGAGTTTTAACCTCTTATTAGGATAGATTAACAATACATGGTTTCTGTTATTTATAATATAATTCTAATTTCCCATTCGTCCATTTTATTAATGCACTATACTTTTTAAGTAATCAAGCATGAAATCTCTTGCATCACACATAACTTGGATGCATTAAGAGTTGCATGGAACGTCTAAGTCATACATTTCTTGTAAGTAGATGAGTTGTTTACAATTGGTTCATGCCCATTTGACACCATAGTGCACTATCTCCTAATTGGAAGGACTTGTCTTGGTCATTGGGATGGTTTCCCATGGTGAGTGCACTGGTGTGTATGAGGTTACACATTGGAAAGAACTCATAATGAGTTATGACATAGGTTATCTAGTAGCCATGACTTTAGTAGGCTACTTTGTTGTATGAGCTCTTAACCTTGAGACAATACTAAGTTAGTGTTAAGGTATTCATTGGGTATTCACTGACTTTGATATATGAGTGGGACCCTAAGGTGGTCATACATTCCCTATAGATTAGGTTACCATTGATTGAGATTGGTGACAATAAGCATTCTCAAGATAGGCACTATGATATCTTATGGGTTTGAGATAGTGTGTCCTTAAGTGAAATTTTACATATGTTCTTAAAGAGTTAGAGTATGTTAGGTGATCACATGATAGGAAGATTCAAGATTACTTAAGGACGGTAGGTAATTTTAAGAGGTTGATAGCATTCACCTTGTTAAATTACGAAAACCAATTCATGAGGAGCTTGCATATAATGGATCATAGGTCATGTACCCTAGTTTAGTATCTCATTTTAATATCATAATATATTAGATTACAATTCATGACTTTTTGTAGTTGAATGTTGAGTCAAGTTTAAAATTGGATTCTAAGGGAGTTAGTATTTTCTTATGGGTCATAGTGGTGCTTGTTCAAGCTCATATTCCATAGTGACACATTTATTGAGGTTATTTGATTTCTTTATTCATATATGTAAACATAAGGGTGTTTTGGTAAATACATAAGAGTTATGAATGATTTTTCTAGATCAAACTCATTAATTAATTGAAGTCTAATAGAGCTAACTAATTAATTAGGATCTAGTGGGCTAGATTAAGTGACCTAAGCCCAAAATGGGCTCAAGTCATCAAAGCCCACAAGGAAGCCATATATAAACCCCCTTAAGTGTTAGGACTTCTTCACACTTTTTGGCTACTCAGTTTTCTAGAGAGGAACCATAGCCTCCATCCATCCCTTATAGAGAGGATTCCACCTCCTCACAGGCCAAGATATAGGAAAGAGAGCCATCAAGTGGAAGCTATTAGTCTTCAACCTTTGTATCATTTTATCACCTACTAGAATCGATTTAGGAATACCCAAATCCTAGGTATCTTCTAAATCTCTCAATCTAAGTTTTAATATGTAGTGTGGATCTAAGTTTTAATATGTAGCATGCTTTCATTGTATAGATCTGGAAAGGCATAGGATAGTTCTTGTATGCACCTCATAAATTTAGGGTCAAAAATGGAATAATCTAGATATTCCTACACCTCCATCCCCATAGAGAAGACACAATCCTCACATGCCAAGTTTTAGAAAAGACAATTATCAAATAGAAGATTACAAGGTATTCGAGATCCATGCCAACCTCTTTATCGATAGAAATTGATTTAGGAACATTCGGATCACATACGTCATTTTTTTATACTCCTAGATTTACCATTTTCATCTATTAATGCTTCTATAACATAGATCTAGAAATCCTTAGGATGGTTTTAAATGCACACTAATGATTCAAGGTTTGAAATGATCTTTCCTAGCCATTCCAACAAAATGTATAAAACTTAGAAAATAAAGAGAAACTATACTAAGGCATATTCAATGTTAGAAAGTCTCTATCTAGGGTTTGTTGACTCTTCCTATTTATAAAATTAAATACTTAAATTAAAAAGGAAAGGATAAAGATATATTATTAGGCTTATGATATATATATATATATTTGTATTTTAACAAGACAATATTATCTAATTGATCTTTCTTAATTACGACATACTTTTAGGTTTTATTCATATTCATTAGGCCATGTGTAGGAGTATTAATCTTTTACTTCCCACCTCTTTTTCTGCTTCTTTGAGTGTTCAATTTTTTAAAAAAAACAATTTGGCTTCCGAAAATTATTAAGAAAAGAAAAAAAAATATTAAGAAAAATGATTTCTCATGTTTGATTTCACCATGGAAAATACATAAGGAAATTAAATATAATTAAAATTTATCAAAATTTTATATATTTTAATTTATTTAATCTTTATATAATGAAAGGAAATAAGTAAAATGAATTTGAAAAAACATGTAAAAATAATTTATTAAATTTAAATCTATTTTTTATTTTTCTTCACTTTTTCTTTCTTTATATTTTTGTCCTTATTTTCTTTTCTTTACATTTTCTCTCAAATTTTAGAAACCAAATATAATCTAAATCTTTGAAAGAAAGAGAATTAATATAGTAAAAAAAAAAAAAACACATGGCAAACTATTGAGACTTCCATTAGAGATGCTATATGTCGAGTAGAGGCTTACCCATCTTATGGGCTAATGGACTTCAAAGGTCGTACGTTATGTGGAGTTTGCCTAATTTTATAGAAATTGGGCTATGAATTAAGCTTGGCCTATGGACCTTTTCGAAAATTGATCTATGCATTGATCGGATTCTTGATAAATGTACTACTATTAGGGAAAATAATTTTTAAAATACCGTAGATTGGAAAATAATTCCAATTCTACAGCACTTTTGAACACGTAGGATAACACGTAGGATGAGAAGTGAAAACCCACTCCCCCTTTCCATTTCCCTTCCCGTTTTTCTTCTCCACATCAAAACTCCTTTGCCCGAAAACCCATTATCCCGCACGCTAATCATGGGGTGGAGATCTTTGCCTCAACACCAATAGGAAGGAAATGATGTGCAGATCTAAGAGACCATTGCCTCTGGTGTTTTCTATAAGTTTTGTGGTTATATTTAGTGGTGTGGTTGTGTTTGGTCACCGAGAAAGTGTGGGAAAGTTGGAAAAAAAATAAAGTTTTCGTTTTTTTTTACAATGAAACTAAGTAGACTAAAAATTATGGAGAAATTTTTATTTTTTTTTTTTTTTTTTTTTTTTTTTTTGTGGTTCAGCTTGTTGTGATTTTGTTTGGTTGCCAAGAAAGTGTGGGAAAGTTGAAAAAAAATAAATTTCCCAATATTTCCTACCAATCCAGCTCGCGCACAGGATACAAAATCTGTCCAATTTTTTTTTAAAAAAAAAACATAAGATGCTATTTGGTAATCTAATCATGATTTGAGGGGAAATGTTGTGTTTTTCAGCCTGGCTCAAAAATCGTGGATTTAGGGTTCGTGAAATTTAAATCCAATGGCACAAAAGAAAAGAGACCCCTAGAACATATCCAGAAAGCATAGGGAGCAAAAAAAAAAAGTTTTTTTCTTCTTTGTTTTCCTTGGGGGTTTTGCATGGATTTTATCGGAAATAAAAGGAGGATGAATTTTCCCGAAAAGCGAATGGGGGATGGATTTTCTTGGGAATCAAACGGGGGTTGCAAAAAAATAAAAAAAAATAATAACCTGATTAGATTAGTACCTGCAAGAATTGAAATTCAAATTTAAATTCAAATTCAAATCCAAGGAGATTCTTTATTGGGCAAAATGGATATACTAACTTTTTATTTGTTAAAATTAAAAATAAAAATACTATCTTTTTATTTGTTAAAATTAAAAATAAATAAGAAATATTTTTATTTGTTTCATTGCTCTCAGTTGTTGCAAGAAGGTATGTTGATTTTTAGTAGGCAATCCACATACATCAGTTGAAGGAATATTTTTATTTCTATACGAATCCTTGGTTGTCTTGTTTATTAATTCATTCATTCTTGATCTTTAGTAGGCAATCCACATACATCAGTTGAAGGAATAAAGTAAAGGTGGTGTGGGTATCTATGATACGGTTTAGATTTGGATAAGATTGAATTTGTTTTCATCCGGTTAGATTGATATCCATACAGATATAGTGAAAATTAGACTAAACTCCAAGGTAAACGGAATCAAAATGTAGCTGTTACATGTTTGGATAAATTTTTAATATATTAATAATATTAAAAATAGTATGAATAAAATTATGATATATTTTTACTAATTGAAAATTTTGCATTCAATTATAAAATAGTTATAATTAATTTGTTATTTAAAGTGTTTTTTTAATATTGTATTTATATCCTAACTTTTGATATATATTTCTTTAGTGCATATCATATATCATGGGGCAAGTTTGTCCTAGTGGAGTTGGGGATGCATGTTGAACCTTTTGTTAGGGGTTCGAATCCCCCCAACAATGGCAAAAAAAAAAAGCTCAATTTTGTATGTACATGTTAATAAAAACTATAAATTTGATAAGTGTATATTCATTATTAAATGATATAAAATATTATTTAATGATAATATTGTGAAATGTGATTATAACAGGTTTAATTTTAAAATCTATTTGATATTAAAAAATTATGATATATTATAAAATAAATGATGATAAATTTATAAAATTTTAATATATTAATAATATTAAAAACACTATGAATAAAATTATGATATATTTTTACTAATCAATTAAATGAAAAAATTTCATTCAATTATAAAATAGTTATAATTAATTTTTTATTTAAAGTGTTTTTTTTATATTGTATTTATATTCTAACTTTTGATATATATTTCTTTAGCGCATATTATATGTCATGGGGCAAGTTTGTCCTAGTGGAGCTGAGGATGCATGTTGAACCTTTTGTTGGGGGTTCTAAAAAATTATGATATATTATGTACATTGATTATTAAATTATATAAAATATTATTTGACAATAATATTGTGATATGTGATTATAACATGTTTAATTTTAAAATCGATCTAATATTAAAAAATTATGATATATTATAAAATAAATGATGATAAATGTATAATTTTTAATATATTAATAATATTAAAAACACTATGAATAAATTATGATATATTTTTACTAATCAATTAAATGAAAATTTTTCATTCAATTATAAAATAGTTATAATTAATTTTTTATTTAAAGTGTTTTTTAATATTGTATTTATATCCTAACTTTTGACATATATTTCTTTAGTGCATAACATATATCATGGGGCAAGTTTGCCCTAGTGGAGTTGGGAATGCATGTTGAACCTTTTGTTGGGGGTTCGAATCCCCACAATGGCAAAAAAAAAGCTCAATTTTGTATGTACATGTTAATAAAAAATATAAATTTGATAAGATATAAATTTGATATGTGATTATAAAATGTTTAATTTTAAAATCTATTTAATATTAAAAAAAATTATGATATATTGTAAATAAATGATGATAAATGTATAGATTTTTAGTATATTAATAATATTAAAAACACTATGAATAAAATTATGATATATTTTTACTAATCAATTAAATGAAAATTTTTCATTCAATTATAAAATAGTTATAATTAATTTGTTATTTAAAGTGTTTTTTTTAATATTGTATTTATATCCTAACTTTTGATATATATTTCTTTAATGCATATCATATAATATTGTACATGTTAATAAAAAATATAAATTTGATAAGTGTATTGATGATTAAATTATATAAAATACATTAAATTGAATATGATAAATTAAAATAAATTTAATTTGATTTAGTCTTATATATCTTTTATTTGATTCTTTTTAGGTACATCAATGGATAGTTTGCTTACAATTGTGTGTTACAAGGATGGTGAAATAATTGATGGGCCAACTGGGGTGTGTTACAATTGTCCTCCTAAAAAATGTGTTTTAGTGAACAATTTGATCAAATATGATGAGTTGGAGGATAATTTGTATCATGTTATGTCGATCGATCGCGCTCATACCATGTTATCCATGATATTTCGGTATCCAATTCTTATGTCGATTGGAAATGGAAACATTAACTATATACAATTACCAATTAAAGATGATGATGATGTAAGGTTAATGTTTCATGTTGTAGCACAAATCCCACCATCGAATACTATTGAAATGTATTTGCAGACACATCCAAAGGGTCATTCATCTGAGTTAAGTCCATCATTTGATCAAGAAATTATGGGTCATGATGTGGAAATACCAGCAAAGGGGAATTTGGCAGTGCAGACTGATGAAATGGATGAGAATTTAGCACACAATGACAAAATGGGGGGAAATTTGGCAGTAGTAACTCAGTCAGTTATGAGAGCGACAAACAACTATGTTGACATCCCATTTACAAATGAAAATGATGATATGGAATTTTATGATGAGGACGAAATTAATGAGATGCATTATGATGATGAACCTCCAACAAATAAGGCTTCTTTAGATGATGGTGAACATATTATGCCTTCCTCAATGTTCAAACAATTGAATTAGGATGCAATAAATAGCATGACTGTTGAGCCTCTCACATCACGTACCGGATTGTGGAATGAATCCAATGAGTTGTTTAAAGGATTGAGATTTGAGAGTAAAGAATACTTGCAAAATGCTGTAAAATGTTATGCAATATGTCGGAATCAACACTTGGTGGTTTGTGAATCAGAACCACAATTGTGGGCAGTGAGATGTAAGAAGTAGCAGGAAGGATGTAATTGGAGGCTTTGTGCATGTCATCGTAAAAGCCATGGAATGTTTGAGATAACCAAGTATGCAGGTCCTCATACTTGTGTTTATCTTAAATTATCACAAGACCACTCTCAATTGGACTCTACATTGATTGCAAGAGAAATCCAAAATGTAGTTCAGAGGGATCACACTACCTCTATTGCTACATTACATCAAATAGTGAAGGATAAATTTGGATATGATGTCCATTATAGGAGAATTTGGGAAGCTAAGAGAAAAGCAATGCTTAGAGTTTTTGGTGATTGGGATGAATCTTATCAAGCATTGCCGAAGTGGATGAACATCCTTCAGCTAACTAATCCTAGAACAAAGATCGTTTGGAAGACAATACCTTTAGGAGGGATTTCTGGGAACGTGCGGTTTATGCGTGTTTTTTGGGAATTTGGGGCAAGTGTTGAAGGGTTCAAGCATTGTAGACCAATTATACAAATTGATGGTACATTCCTATATGGAAAATACATGGGGAAGCTTTTAATTGCTACTTCAATTGATGGAAATGGTCATGTATTCCCCCTTGCGTTTGCAATTGTTGAGGAAAAATCACAGGATAGTTGGTTTTGGTTTCTTATTGCATTAAGGCGTCACGTCACTCAAAGAGAAGGGATATGTTTAATTTCATATCGCCATGCAGGAATAAATGCTACTATTAGAAATCCATCAGTTGGATGGAGCCCCCCTCATGCGCAACATCGATATTGTCTTAGGCATGTAGTGAGCAATTTTAATGACAAATTTAAGAATAAGGTCTTAAAAGAGTTGGCATATAGAGCTGGATGTTAACATCAATCGCGGAAGTATGAGAGATACATGGAGGAGTTAAAACTATTGGATGAAAAAAGTGTGGCTTGGTTTTCAAAGTTAGACACTCAAAAATGGACTGAAGCATATGATCTAGGATATCGGTATGGATGGATGACCACAAATATTGTTGAGTGCATTAATGGGGTGCTTAAGGGAGCGCAAATGTTACCTATCACTGCACTTGTTCAATTAACTTTTTATCGATGTGTGTCATACTTTGAGACTCGTAGAGCAAAGATACATGCTAGAATGGTAGTTGGAGATATGTACACTGCGTATGCAATCAAAAAATTTAGAAGAGTTGAGGCCAAAGCTAGTGGATACACTGCCACCATTTTCCATCAAATTCATGAAACATTTGAAGTAATTAATGCTCTCCATGGGTTTCATATGGATAAAAGATGTAACAAACAAGTTGTTAAGCTGAATGAAGGTACATGTAGTTGTAATAAGTGGCAATCATTTGGCATTCCATGCTCACATGTGCTAGCTGTTTCTGCTCATATGAGGATTGATAGTTGGGAATTAGTTGAAAAATACTATAGACTGGATGTCTATGTCAGTTGTTACGCTCCTAAATTTAATCCCATTCCTCATGAATCTTATTGGTCGTATCCTGATTTTCTTATTTTCCACTCTGACCCAACTTCGATGAGGGATAAGGGGCGTCCTAGATCATCAAGGATAAGGAATGAAATGGATTTGAAGGAACCAAGCATTAGGATTCAATGTGGCTTATGTAAAATAGCGGGTCATAATCGTCGCAACTGTCCCACAAAAGATGGAAGGCAATCCTCCAACCCCCTTGCTCATGACAATTAAAGTATGAAAGATTATCCATTTTGATAATATGATATTTTTATGTAATGTCTGTAAATTTGTAATCATACTAATGATAACAAGAATTAATGGTTATTTGGTACATGTAAGTATCACCGCACGATGGAGTCGGGACCCTTGGATCTGACAGTTCTACATGGGACAGGCCACACACAGGTCATCTGTAGCATGGACAGGTGTTGACTCTAAGGAGCTTCATTGTAGACGGCGTGAGGCGATTTTCCATCGCACTAGTGTACTCGATGGGCGTATTATTCCATTATTGCAGCAAACAGGCTTCTATGGTGTTGCACGCTTAGGATTCATTTCCTTATATTGGCATCTTATTACTGCATTTGTCGAGAGATGGCGACCTGAGACTCATACCTTCCACTTACCTCAGGAGGAGTGCACGATTACACTACAGGATATTGCCATGTTGATTGGACTATTAGTAAATGGAGATGTAGTTACTAGTAGCACATGTTTAGATTGGAGGCGTGTATGTTATTCTCAATTAGGACTCACTCTTGGAGATACAGACATAGATGGCCAACGTCTTCATCTTACATGGTTGAGTCAAAGCTTCCCTACTTTGGCACCAGATGCTGATGAGGAGTCTATTCATCATTATACTAGGGCTTATATCTTACAGCTCATTGGAGGTTTTCTATTTTCAGGAAAGTCTAGCGATAAGATGCATCTTATGTTTTTACCCCTTCTAGTGGATTTTAAGGTTGCTGGTAGGTATAGTTGGGGTAGTGCCTGTTTAGCCTGGCTTTATCGACAGTTGTGTCGAGCCTCTCATATTGATACACATGATATATCTGGCCCACTAATTTTGCTCCAATTATGGGTATGGGAGAGGTTCCCATTTATTGCACCTCATCGTTTACGTATAGCTCCACATGATGACCAGCTGCCTCCACCTCCATTGGCCATTCGGTATATATTATAAAATTATGATAAATTTTTCTATTATGAGGATACATGCATAAACTTAAATTCTAACATTTTTTATTTATTTAACTATGCTTTGTTATTTTAATTTTATAGGTGGAGAGATGAGTTTCGGACTACTTCGATTAACATGCATGTCTTAGCTCAGTATAGGCACCATCTTGATCGACTTATAGCATATCAGGTGATAAAAGTGTGATTCATTTCTTATACTTGTTTCTCTAAACAAATTCTAAACCACTTATTATATCTAATGTTTCTTTGGTACAGATTATATGGCAGCCTTATGTTGATGACATGAATGTTGGTCTTCCTAATTATTGTACTGCTGGGAAAGATATATGGTGCACTATCTCACCTTTGATATGTTTCCACATAATTGAATGGCATAGACCTGATCTAGTATTGCGGCAGTTTGGATTTCGTCAAGGGATTCCTCAACCATGTGATAATGAGTCAATCTTACACAAATGTGATTTGAGAGGTAGACATGATGTTGATTGGACTACTCGACATGGAGACTACATTCGACGTTGGAGCTCTAGGCATGAGCATATTGCTAGAGGCGAGATGGCTATAGGTTCATTAGGGTATCATGATCCATACATGGTGTGGTATCGCTCCATTACTATTCGGTTTCTTACTCGGATTGGGTCCTTCCACGAGTTATTGGTAATTTTCATGTTTTATCTTTTTATTAAAGTTTATTTTATTTTTATAAGAATTTAATTTAACTCTTATTTGACTTACAGACTACCAGCATACACCAGATATATGATATTGCACCTCCATATGATTTTCGCATTCGCAGGCTATGTACTACTGTATTAGAGGCCATACATGAGATGGATCGCTTAGATGCTCCATTTGGTGTTGATGTTACTACACAGCTCCAGCCTCCATCAGGAGATGTACGACCTACACGACGAGAGCCTCGTACGAGGGAGATTAGGCATACACCAGTTGTTGCCTGAGTGGGACCATCGATTGACATTAGTCCACCACCTCATCAGCAGCCGACATCATTCATTACTCGATCAGGAGGTGTACGGACTAGAGGGGGAGGGCCTCATATGAGGAGTAGTCCACCACCTCATAAGCAGCCGATATCATCCATTACTCGATCAGGAGGTGTACGGAATAGGGAAGGAGGCCTCATACGAGGAGTAGTCCACCACCTCATCAGCAGTCGATATCATCCATTACTCGATCAAGAGGTGTATGAACTAAAGGGCGAGGGGCTCATATGAGAGGGACTAGGCATACATCTGTTCTTAGAGATGCACCATCGACTGACATTAGCCTGCCACCTGTTCAGGAGACTCCTATTACACCTATGGAGGTGCCATTCACCCCACCTGTAGTACCACTTGTTGCATCATCACCACCATCGATAGATGCTACATTGGTTCATGAGGAATTAATTCATATAGCAAATGATGATTAGCAAGGACAAAAGACTAATCGTGGTCGAGGACATGGTCGAGGACATGGTCGAGGACATGGTAGGAGACGTGGTCGTGGAGCTCATGGAGGGTTACATGTTAGCCCCATAGAGCCAATAGTGCAGCATGCACATCATAGACGTCCACTACGGAAGAGGAAGGCTCCTTCGTGCGATACACATTGAGGATGTTACTACATATGACTTATATTTTGGATACTATTCGTATTTTGCATATCATTATTTTGGACAAATACTCAAGATGTATGTTTTTACTTGTTATATTTTGGATTAACTAACTTTTTATTAACGTAAGTTCTATAGTATTCTATCTATTTTGGACTGATTTTACACAAAATAGTATTGTTACTATTTTAGAAAGGTGTTGATTTTGACATTTGGTTTACTTGTTTTCATTGGTTTTGGATTGAATGTCAAAATATTGATTATAATGTATATAGGTGATAAACTTTAAACATTTGGTTGTACAGTAGGTAATACTAATTAAGAGATAAATTTTTTTTTTTTCTTTTGTGGAAGGTGTCTCTTCAAGGGACACCTTCAACATAAATTCGAAATTTTCTACTGTGTATGGAAATTGTGGAAAGACAAGAGACACTTTCAGTATAAAGTGAAATTTTTTAACAAATAATGAAAATTGTGGAAAGTGTCTCTTGAAGAGACACCTTTAGTATAATTCTATTTTTTGGGAATTGTAGAATGTCCTTTTTCAAAATTTGAAATTTTCACTGAAAATTTGTGGAAAGTGTCTCTTCAAGAAACACTTTCAGTATAAACCCAATTTTTTTTAAATTATGAAAGGCGTTCGAATATAATTACATTTTTTTGTAATTATGGAAGGGGTCTCTTGAAAACACACCTTTAGCATAAATTCAAAATTTTCCGCTGTTTGAATGGAAATTGTGGAAAGTGTCTTTTGAACAAGCATTTTCAGTATAAACCAAATATTTTTAAAATTGTGGAAGGTATCAAGAGACACCTTTCACAATTCCCAAAAAATGGAATTATATTGAAGGTGTCTCTTGAAGAGACACCTTCCATTATTTTAAAAAAATTGGGTTTATACTAAAAGTGTCTCTTGAATAGACACTTTCTACAATTTTTAATACATATTAGATTTTGTGGAATTGTGTAAAGTGTCTTTCCAAGAGACATCTTTAGTATGAATCTAATTTTTTGGAATTCTAGAAGGTGTCTCTTCAAGAGACACCTTTGACACCTTTTGTATAATTTAAAATTTTTAGGAATTGTAGAAGGTGTCTCTTCAAGAGACATCTTTAGCTTTAAAATCAAATTCATAAGACATTCAAATTTGTCAAATTATGGAAAGTGTCTCTTCAAGAGACACCTTTAATGCATATTGGATTTTTTGCCACATGGAAAGTGTCTTTGCAAAAGACACCTGTAATGCATATTGGATTTTTTACCACGTGAAAAGTGTTTTTTCAAGAGACACCTTTAATATAAATCCAATTTTCTGGAATTGTAGAATGTGTTTCTGAGACACCTTTAGCTTAAATTCAATTCTTTCATGATTTTGAAAATTGTGGAAGGTGTCTCTTCAAAAGACACTTTTTACGTGGCCAAAACTACCATAGATCTATCAATATTTTCACAACTACCATTTTTTAATAATAATTTTTTAAAATTGCCGCAAAAGTTAAAAAAGCCCTGCATTGGTCCATAGGCCTTTTAGAAATGGGACCGGAGCTTGACCTTAATCCTTTTAAAAACTGTTTAATAGTGCTTAGTCAGCATGTCCCTTCCAAATTGCTTTACGAAGCTTGACCTATAAGCCTTTTAGTAATTATTTTACAATATGGCTCTATGGAGCTTTTTAGAAATGGCTCTACCAAGTTTGGTTCTTGCACTTTAGAGCTTCACCTACAAGCCTTTTAGAAATTGCTCTAAAGAGCTTTTCAGAAATAAAAGGACACTTGTAAACATGACCTTAAGGGCCCCTCACACTCTCTATGAAAGATAAAATATAGGTAATGTTAAAATTAAATATTTCATATTTAATATGAGATAAATATAAAGTTTGGTTAGACACAATTGTATCTAATACTATTTGCATATTTGTTTCCAAGCCAACAAAATTGGAGTTTTTTTTTTCTATATATAAACTTATGAAGCCTTACAAAATAAGGTGAGGATGAAAGTATTGATGAAAATATAAGTAAACATGAATATATGGGTGAAAATATCGGTAAAATATAGGTAGATCTTTTGACAAAAATATCCATGACACCAAAATTATTCAAATAAACTTCAAAAATGATAAAATAAATAATAATACACATGTTAAAGTTATTTTATATGTGTAATTAATATAGGTATGATTAATCCTTTAAAAAAATTATCTTAAATTCCTTTAATATATTTATAGTCATTTATTTTAAAAATTAACAACTATTTTTATTAAAACATATTTTATTACATTTTAAATAAAGATAAATAAATCAATTTCTATAAAATATTTTATTTAAAATTTAATTTTTAAAATTTTATTACAAATATATGGTGACAACTTTTTTCTATTCACATTAATTTATTTAAATAATTAAAATTAGTAAAAATTATATTAATAATTTATCTTATCAAATTAATTTAAATTTGTAAAATATTAGAATTTCATAATTTTTTTTATATTTTAGAATTTTTTGAATAAAATTTTATCTTTAATATTTTAAAATAAAAATATTTAAAATTAAATAAAATTAAAATGATAAATATAAAAAAAAATTAAAATTGAAATGATAGTAATATTTTTAAAATAGGATTAATGAGATAAATATAAAAAATAATTAAAAATAATAGAATAATATAAAATAAAAAGGAAATATAAATTTAAAATAAAAGATAAATTAGAAGAAAAAATTTAAAAAACACGGATATATATTAAAAAAAAAACATTTTTGCGATTTTTCAAGAGAAAAATAGGGGATTTATCTCCTCGTCCATTTTTCTGAAAAAGTCGCCAATTTATTGTCCATTTTTTAAAAAAAGAAAATCGTCAATTTCTTGTTAATTTTTTCACACTCCACAGCTAGTTTTCCCTTACCGATTCGGCATTTTATCATTTTTTAATCATATTTCACCGATATATCAATAATATTCCCTTTTTTTTTCTAATATTTTGCCCAACAGATTTTTTATAGCGTATGGATGCCTCCCAATATCTGATATTTCAATAAAATATCAGGGGTGTGAATATGTTATTGCGCAGATAAAAAGTTATACCAAAATACTTAACCATCAAAGTGCTCACATTTACCAGGCAATATTTCCTTTTTTGCAAATCTCATTCATCTTATTGCTTGGAGATCCAGCATCCAGTTGTATATATATCTCAAATCACAATAGGAGGAGCCCCAAAACTTACAGTGTCAATAATAAGTATTAGGAGTACACGTTCAATGTATTTAAAGAAGTCAAATTTTACTCCTCCAATTAGTAATTGCATGTTGACTTCATTCCACTACAATGAAATCAATAAGAGCTATTTTCTTACCTTTCATTTTCATTGCTTAATTAAAATTTAGAATTAAAAATAAATAAAAACACACGGGTTTTGAACAATTTGAGAAAACTCATTTTCATGTGAGGAATGAATTTTCCCTCCTTCCTTGAGGAAACGGATTCCCTTTCCTTGAATAACTTATAATTAGACAAAGAACCCCTTTATCATAATTGTATTATTATGATTCCTATAATTATTTATTTTCTTTTTAGGTGGAGGTTATGTTCTTATGTAATCATGCAAATACTAATTAAAATTTTATGCGTCAATTTTTTTTATATATAAAAAATAACAAAGCATTGAAAAAGAAAAATAAACTTCTTACTAAAATATAAGCTTCATTTAATTTAATAATTAAATCATGTTTTATGCAAATAAATCAAATATCAATCTCAAGCCAAAAAGAGTATCAGATTAAGATATAACAATAAAGTTTATGAAGTCCATTAATTCTTATTTTATTTTCTAATAATTTTTTTAACAAGTTAACAACGACATCGAGGTCAAAAATTAACTCTAATACCATTTATAATTACTCATTTTTACTAATGTAAATTTTGTTCATTTCAAACCTAAAGAGTCCTCACAATTTTAAAATGTATTTACAAAGTTAAGAAAAATCTATATTTATATAGTACCAAAAACTTTCTCCCCTATTAAATATAAAATATTATGAATTAATATTAATTCTTCATTCTTACTTCTCTATCATTCACGGGTCATTGATAAATCAACTACTAATACATCAACACTTTATAAATTAAAAACTAGTTGAAAAATCCATATTCCATTAATGCTTTAAGTATGTTATATTTGATTTTAAAAAGTGAATACAAATAAAGAAAAAAAAAAATTTAAGTTAGAAAAAGTTAAGAGAAAATTTCTCTTAATGAACTTTTCATGAAAATTTTTAGTGAAAAAAAAAAACTAAATTCTTGCTAAATAT
>NC_048438.1:8748232-8817159 GCF_004353265.1 Vitis riparia | reverse complement strand
GAATAGTATTTGATACGATTCTATTTTTTAGGGTAACCAACCTTGCAAGCAGATATGTGGTTAGGCCTATATTAAGCTCGGATCTCACCTGAAATAAATACGCATGTATACCATGATCATGGTCAATCTTACCAACCACAACCAACAACCTCTTTTGGCCAAAGAGATGCCACCATAACACATAAATATATCAAAGAGCAATTCCAAAAAACCAAGCAAAAAGTAAGACAAGCCAAAACTTTATATCTAATTACAAAGTTTGTTGATAACCTTGGCTAAGCATAAGAAGCAAAGGAAACATAATATAAGTAAAACAACACCATAAACAAGATTAAAAGAAAACAAGTGCAACAAAGAATCAAATATTCAAAATTCTACTCCATTCACCGCAAGAAGGAAAAAGACCAAAACATTTTCAATTAAAGACCAGTCAAATGCAAACACCTTTATTAGTAGAGTGATGTTGAAGGATATAGTGTTATTATCATCATCCTTCACCAAATCTAACTTGGGGATCGACATGTTCACCAAGATTCTCCTTTCAAGTACTTTGGTAATGCCACAAGATTAAACATGTTGTTATTGATCGAATAAGGGAAGAACAACTACCTCTTTTTCACCCTTTTCCATAATAGTTTCTTTATCTTCAACTTCCATTACAATCTTGACCACAAGATCCAACAATATCTTCCCACTGCATCACTAGCCTAGGACTTAAGTTGAACCAGGGACACTACCAAGTCTTGGACAAAGCAAAATATCACAAACTCAATATTCTACGGCTACAAAAAAATAAGAAGATTAAACAAAGACAATATCAAGACCTCCAAATCTAATCTTGAAATACCAACACCATTTTCAAGAATACGGTTGTCCACCAAGCAATGACCAATCAAGACTTCAAAGCAACTTGCACTATCAAAGCACAAAATAAGAAGGATCAAAGCATTTGATGCCTAACTTCAAATGCATCTCTACCCATCCTAAGGTGTACCCCTCATTCTGATTATGCTTATCTAAAGTAGTAAAATCTGTTGTTAATCCCTTAAAAATCTTAGAGGTAATCTCATCTCTCTAGAATGTTTGTCCTCACAGAATAGCCTAACTTCATAATATTCTTTTACCCTAGGGGTCTCTTCTAATAACTTCTCCAACTTTTCTTTTCCTAACTAACTATAATGAAACAAGACTCCTTTAAGATTCCACTTTGTTAAAAGACTTTTCTAATATCATAATTCATTCCACAAGATCAATTAATCATGTAATAGGAAGATTTGAGACTAGAGAATTATAGAGGTAATCTTAAGAGGTTGATAGTATTTACTTCATTAAATTATGGACACCAATTCGTAGAGAGCTTGCATACAATTATTAGTGGGTCATGGATCTAAGCTTTATATCTTGATTTCATATCATAAGATACTAGAATATAGTTGACTCTTTTTCGTAAGATATTGAGTTACTTTAGAATTAGAATTTTGAAAAGGCCAGTATTTTCTTATGAGTCTTAATGGTTTCTACTCAAGGTCATATTCCTTGGTGACATACTATTTAAGAGATATTTGGGTTCTTTATTCATATGTGGATATAAGGACATTCTAATAAATATGTAAGGTTACACAAGAGTTTATGAATGGTGTTTCAAGATTAGGTTAATTAATTAGTTAGAGTTCGATAGGGATAATTAATTAATTAGAGCCTAATGGGCTAGATTAAGTGAGTTATGTCCAAGAAACGCTCACAAGTCACTTAAGTCCATTAAGAATTCTATATAAACCATCTTATAGGTTTAGGGTTAGACACTTCAGCCTTTCTGTCTTGCAAAGAGAGGGGCCTTAGCCTCCATCCCTATAGAGAGAACTCCATCATTCTCACATGCTAAGGTCCAGGAGAGAGCCATCGAGCAAAAGATTATATTAAGATCTACAAATCAAAGGCATGTTTTATAGTATCTAGATCTAAGTTTTATGGTTTTAATACTTCTTTTGCATAGATCTAGTACCCTTAGGATTGTAGACCATGAACCCAATGATTATAAAGTCTTGGAATAGAATTTTCCAAGGATTTCAACAACTAGTATTAAAACCCTAAGTTAGGGAAAAATTATGCTAGATCATTTCTAGGCTCATCTTTGTTTTCAGGGTTTCTTGTTTATCCCATGGCCCTAGAGGTAATCTACAATCTACTATCCTATACATGTAGATAGCCCTTGAACTAAGGTATGTGATATCAACCTCTCAAGATTACCTCTCCAATCCTTGAGTTACAAATCCTTTTATTATGTGATCAACTGATATATTCTATCTCACAAAGAACATATGTCAAATTCCAACCAAGGAATTACTATGAACATAGTTTTCCTAATCACATGTCCTTAGGATAACCCAAGAGAACACATGTCTCAAACCCATTAGATATCTATTAGGATAGAGCCCTTAAAAGCATGACAGATGTAACAAATTCAAAATTTATCATATATTTAATGATTTATAATTTCACTCTTATATATCCTTATTCCATACATTATATCATATAAGCATTCTAGTTTGGCATATTTTACATTATACATAACTTGTGTGCATTAGGAATCGCTCAAAAACTCCAAGTCATAGGTTCCTTAAAGGCAGATGATTTTCACAATTGATTCGTGGACTTAGGCAATCCATTTCAAGCTAAAGTGCACCTCCTAATTGAAGGGATGGTTAGTCTTAGCCATCGAGATGAGGTTCCCATGGTGAGTACACTAATGTGTTCAATTACATATTAGATAAGACTTACAGTGAGCTATGACTTAAGATTATCGGGTAGTAATGACTTCACCAAACTATTATACTATATTGTCTTTCAACCATGAGAAAATATTGAGTTTGTGCCAAAGTTTACAGTGGCTTTAACCAACGGGTGAGATCCTAAAGTGATCATATATTTCCTATGAATTAGGTCATTATTGATGGAAGCTATAGCAATAGGTATTCTTAATAAAGACACTATGATATCTCATAGACTTTGAGATAGTGTGTCCCCTTACGTGATCCTTAAAGAGTGTGTTCAAATAAACTATGGTCATAGTAGTTCCCTAAGTGAAACTTGAACATAAGTTGTTTGTGAGCTAGAATATATCAATTGATCACACAATAGGAAGATCTATAACTCAAGGATGGTAAAGGTAATCTTGAGAAGCTGATAACTTTCATCTTGTTAGATTATGGATGCTAGTTCATGGGAAAACTTTATATAGTGAATATCAAATCACAATCTTAAGCATTTTGTGTCTCTTTGTTATCTACATAAAGAATTAGAGTGTAATTGACTCTCTATAATAAGATATTAAGTCAACTTTAGAATTGGATTTTGAAGGAACCAATATTATATTATGGCTCCTAGTAGTCCCTACTCAAACTCATATTCCTTGATAGCACAGTTTATGAAGGTTGAATTGGTTCTTGGTTTACTTATGTGCATAAGGGCATTTTGGTAAATATAAATGTTACACAAAGGTTAGTGAACAATATTTTTGGACTAGGTTAATTTATTAATTGAAATCCTATTAGTTTAATTAATCATTTAAGACCCTTGTTGGGCTAGATTAAGTGACCCAAGCCCAAGATGGGCTCAAGTCACTTAAGCTCATGGGAAGCCCATAAATACCCATTTTAAGTGTTAGGGTTTTATACTATTTTGTTATTCTCTATTACATTCCAAACAAAGAACCTTAGCCTCCACCCCCTAAATCTTCACCATTTGAATGCTAAGATTAAAATATGAGTCATTAGGTGGAAGATTACTGCGTCTACAAGATCTTTTACAACTTTGAGGTTTTCTACATTAATAGGAAATGATTTGAGAACATTAAAATCTTGTTAAGCACATCTAAACTAAATTTTTGAGATCTAAAATTGTTTTTAATATTAATTGTTTCTGTTGTGCATAGATTTAGAAAAACTAAGGAAGATTTATATGCACCTAACTAAACTAAGGCCAGAGAACAAAGTGATATGGGATTCCCTACACTATCACGGTGCCTCTATGGAGAGCATCTATTGTTACCTACCTTAATCAATAGTGGCTGATCGCTCAGATTTTGTCGTTTCTTGGATCAAAACAAAATTTATAACCTAATTCACTATTCTATAGCAATTTGTACCCGATCAAAAAGTGGTTTTAGTACAAACTATTGTAGTGTAGTGGTATTTAGGTATCGTCTACAAGGATTGATTATTCTCGGTAATTAAGGCTTGAACGAGATGATAAGAAATGATGGTGATCAAGTGAAATTTACTTGAAATTGCATGATAAAATCTCAAGATAGCAATGTATTCAAATTGAAATGAAAATGAAGTGTAAAAGAGAAGAAAATTAATAAGATGTGAGATTCTCGGAGTTAGGATTTTCTAGAGTGCAATTTCCATGGTGAATAGGTGTTGAGATCTAATTTTCATCAAGTTAGATTGAAAACCTAAATTTTCATCTAAATCGATTTTTGATTTAGCTTTAGGTCTAGATCTAATTTCTCTTCAAATTAGGTAATCTAATCCTAGAGATCAATTTGAATCATATATTCAATTCATCTTAAATTATCTTCTAATGAAAACCGATTTTTTGATTTAGCTTTAGGTCTAAATTTAGCTTTAGCTTTATCTTCTAATGAGATCTAATTTTCATCAAGTTAGATTGAAAACCTAAATTTTCATCTAAACCGATTTTTGATTTAGCTTTAGGTTAGATCTAATTTCTCTTCAAATTAGGTAATCTAATCCTAGAGATCAATTTGAATCATATATTCAATTCATCTTAAATTATCTTCTAATGATTCATACTATGCAACTATTCAATCTCATCAAATCTAGCATTAAGAATTTGATGAATCACCTAACTTGCATTGTAATAATCATCCAAGACAATTTGAAGAGAAAAATCCCCAAATTTCAATTAATCAATCAATTGGATCAAATTATCTTTGCAATTCAAGCTCAATTCTCTAATTCACCATAGATCTTACCTCTAGATCCTCCCTCCTCTGAGAAAAACGAGATTTAGTCACTCATACTTGGAGATTTGATCTCACAAGACATGTTTGGCTACCGAGAAAATAAGAGAAACTGAAGGAAAGTAGAGAATTATATAGAGAGAAGAAGTCTGAAAAGTTCTACAATTAGGAAAAATCCAAAAGTTCCTAAATGAGTCAATCACGTTTCTATTTATAGGTCAAGGTCAAAAGGACACTTGGCATCATTTAAGAGGTCTTTTGGATGCTTCTTCATCAAGGAATCTGGAGAAAAATACATTTTCGCACGAGCTCCAGCAATTTCGCATGATGATGTGAAGTAGAAAATCCATCAACTACATTTTCGTCTTGCTGGAGTGTTTCGCATGATTGTGCGAAAATTTCGCATGGTTATGTGAAATCACTTTTCACATTTCCTTTATGTGTTGCAGCCAAGCCTACTCTGTTTCATTTCGCATGACTATGCGAAATTGAAAAACATGTTTTCCGACTCCTCTTTGCAATTTCTCTCATTTCTTCATTTTTAATCCATCTCCACCACCTTTAATTAAGCTCCAAAGCTTGGTCCAAGTACATTTCCTCTTCATCGTCATCCACATTATGTACCCTCCTCCATTCTATTTTCCATTTGTCACTCCATGCTTCAAAAATCACCTTAAAATATCTCCAAAACTCAACAAAGAACCATTAGTATCTCTTGCAAGGGTAGCAATGTATTACTTGGGCATATTAGGCATAATTACTACTCAAAAGGTGTGAAACTCATGAAAATTAGTATCTAAAATGTGTGGTTTTTGAGTAGTAATCAATGGCCCATTCCGTAGCGAATATATGATCACCTTAAGGTCTCACCTATAGGTCAAAAGCACCGATGACCTTAACACTTGCTCAAATATTCTCTCAAGGTTAAGAATCCGTGCAGCATAGTAGCTTTGTGAATCATAATCACCCGATATCTAATGACATGATTTTAAGATAACTCAGTCTCCCTGTTCCCTATCCCAGCTCAAGTTAAGTGCATGAAAATTATTAGGATATAACCCTTAAAAGTATGACATGATGTAATAAACTTTTAGATTTTTATTATTTATAATAAATTTTCAAATCACTTTTATCTATCCTAATTCCACACATCATACCTTGTAAAATATTCTAGCCTGCATTTAATTACATTGTATGTGACTTAGGTACATTAGAAGTTGCACGCAAGATCTAAGTCATAGATTCTTTATAAATAAATGACTTGTTCATAGTCTATTCATGAGCTTAGGTAATCCATTAGAGGTTGTAGTGCACTACCTCCTAATTTGAGATATGGTTAGTCTTGGCTATTGGGATGAGTTTTTCATGGTAAGTGCAGTAGTGTGTATGTTTACACATTGGACAGAACCTATGGTAAGTCATTTCTTAACGTTATCAAGTAGTCATAACTTCACCAAGCTACTTTATTATATTGTCTCTCAACCTTGAGAGAATATTGAGTATATTCTAAAGTTAGCAGTAGCTTTGACCTATAAGTAAGATCGTACGTTGATCATATATTTCCTTTGGACTAGGTCATCGTTGATGGAAGTCAATAGTAATAGTTATTTTCAATAGAGGCATCATGATATCTTATGGGATTAAGACAAGTGTCCTATTGGGTGTTCCTAAGTAGGTGTGTTCATGTAAACTATGGTTATAGTAGTTTCTTAAGTGGAACTTGACATATACTCTTAGAGAGCTAAAATATGTTAGTTGAACACACAATAGGAGGATCTATAATTTAAGGATAATAGAGGTAGTCATGAAAGGTTGATAGTTATCACTTTGTTAGACTATAAACACCAATTCATGAGGAGATTGAACAAAATGGATAACCAAGTCTCAAACCCGAGCACTTTATTTACACAGAGTATTAAATGCAATTGATTCTCTATAGTAGGATGTTGAATCAACTTCCAAATTCGATTATGAGAGAGCTAGTACTGTCCTATAGGTCTCGGTGATCCTAACTCAAGTTCATATATACCTTGATGGCATGGTCTAAAAGGGTTAAATTGGCTTTGGGTTCACTTTTGTGCATGTAGGCATTTTGGATAATTACATAAGGTTGCATAGAGGTAAGTGAACAAAGTTTTTTTATTAGGCTAATTGATTAATTAGTAAGCCTTAATAGATTAATTAATCAAGTAGGACTCATTCTGAGTTAGATTAAGTAACTCAAGCCCTTAGTGAGATCAAGTCACTTAAGCCTAGTTAGGAACCCTATAAATACCCTCTTACAAGTTTAGGTTTCTATAGAGTTGTCTTCCACTTCCAGAGAGAAAGAAAGTCATTATCTTCACCTTTTCTCCTACTTCTCCCCCTCTCCTCCCTATCGGAAGTGTGCTAAGTTCGAGGAAGAGTTATTGGGCGAAAGATTGTGGGTTTACGAGACTTCCTAGGACAACGATCTTCATCTTCACCACATGAATTTGATTTGGGAACATCTGAATCCAAGGTAAGCATACTAACTATAATATATAAATCCTAGTTTTGTTTTTATATGCATGTTCCTATTATGCATAGGGTTTAGATTAGCATAAGAAAGTTTTTGCATGTTCCTAACATAATCCAGGCATAGGAAATGGAGAAATCTGGGTTTCCCTACAAAACCCCCTTAGGGCATCTAGATCCTATGCAATGGAAGCAAAATACACTTCTTAACAATTAAAGGATCTAGATTTGTGTATAGAAAACATTACCTTTGATTTGGATGTTTCCAAATCAAATCCATTCGAAGAAGATCAAATCTCAAATTATTGGAAGCCTCGTAAACCATGATCTTTTGCTCGATAACTCAACCTCGAACCTTGCACTCCAAATAGTGGGTGTTTGGGATGGTAGAGGCTAAAGCTATCTCTTTTTCTCTAGAGGTGGAAGACAACTCTATATAAACCTTAGGGGTATTTAACATACTCTACCTCTAAGAAGCATATGTCAAATTTCACTAAGTGAAATGTTATACCCATAGTCTTCTAGATTGCATGTCCTTTAGATCACTCAAGGGAACACATTGTCTCAAACCCATGAGATATTATGGTGTCTTTATTGAGAATACCTATGGTCACCAGCCTCCATTAACAATAACCCAATCCATAAGGATATGTGACCACCTTATGATCTCACCCATCAGTCAAAGTCTCCTATTGACTTTGGCCTAGGCTCAATATCCTCTCAAGGTTGAGAATCCATGCAATATAATAACTTAGTAAATCACAACAACCAATAGTCTTATGTTATGATTCACCTTAGATCCTGCCTAATGTGCATTGCATACACTAATGCATTTACTATAGAAAAACTGTCATGATGACCAAGACAAATCATCCCTTTAATTAATAAGCAGTGTACCACAACCTCAATTATTGGTATCCCTCATAAAAACATCCTAAAGTCAAATGTATTCGAGTCTAGACTAGCAATGTGTAATAGGTCATAATATATAGCCTGAAAAAGCTAAAAATCAACCTTACCATAGAAGTGATACTTATTAATAGAAAGAAACTCTAAATACATAGAAAATGAATGGCGATGGAATTGATCCTTCACCATTTTCTCACCAATCTTACTGATTTTCCTCTACCGTTCCCATTTTATGTCCATCAATCTAGAGAAGAAGTTGCAAGAATGGAAGTTGTTTTCACCACTCCTATCTAGTATCCAAAGCATCACATGTAAAAGCACCCTATGTTCAAAGCCATCATTGGAGTGCATCCCATGCATAACAATAATTGAAGCCTATAACAAATGAATTTCACATCTTCACCACTTACAGTCGTGAAATTTGCACTTGGTTCCGCATTTTACTATATAGGTCAACTCTACTACATATCTTCATCCGGGAGAAACCAAAAAGAAAAAGAAAAAAACCCAACAATTTTGACTAACCTAAAGATCCTTGAGTTTAAATTCTTCTTAGTGGCTCCGTTTTTCTCATGAATCTGGCGGTTGGTGCCTGCACCGTGTCTTTAATTATCATACCTTCCTTATTCCGGGACTTAAATTTCTGAAGTTCCTATATAGGCTGTTTGTCACGTCATCGAAAGTGATCTTCGGTAAAAGGCTAACCAAGGGAGATCTTCCTCAGAACACTCAACTCACACCTTGTCACCGTCGACCGCACTTCTAGGTCACTCAACTCATACCTCGTCACTGCCGAGCGGACATCAAGGTCACGCAGGCCACAAAGTCTTTGTTGACTTGCTTCTTTGAATGATTGATTCTCCAAGCTGGCTTCCTATTCTGTAAATCTTTATTATAATGCCTATTGTTTCTGCACTTGGATTTGAATAGATGTTTATCACCGTGTATGCAATGAGATAGTACAAGCTAACAAATAAATTAAAATTTTGTTGGATACTAGATCCAGGACCTCTATTTATAAGCCATTTGTGCCACATAATTTAGTATTAAACGATTGAAAAAATGGCGGTTTCCTTGATTCCCACTCCTGGAGATCTGCAATATTAAATCCTAAGATTTAAACCAAGTTGTTTAATCCTCAAACTTCATAAGAAAAAGAAGAGAATATTAAAGTCTGATGGAATGGTCTTTGCTTTGAAGTATTCAGACGACTGGGAAAAGTGGGAAAAATGAAGAAAAAACTCAACTCAAATTTCAGTAATTTAGTTCTATCGAGTCATCTTTCAAACTGGGTATCACCCTCTAATTTAAGGCCAATTCTCTGTGATATAGTTCCCTGGTTCTGATCTAATAATGGTGTCACAATTCAATTCTGATCATCATGAATTTGCACCAAGATGGGAGTCCTATACAACAAATTTGAATAGCTGGAATAGCAACAATGAAAAAGCTTAGTGGGAAAACAGACTACTCTAGGAATCTGGGACCTGTAAGACTGTTCGCTCTTTAAGAAACAATCAAGAGGTAAAAGAAATAAACTTAATATCAGACAATTTAGAGCCTATCTTTCTCACTGATTGAAACTGCACTGACTGGGCTCATTTTATGAGGTTGTGATTCTACCCCAGCATGGAGAAAAACTTATGATTCTCCGAACTCACAACATAGACAAAACACCTTGTGTCCCACAGAACATATTCCATTGTTTTTATGTGCAGAGTTTTCCATGTTCAGACCCCAAGTAGCTTTGAACATTATAACCAAGGACTACTCACATTAATTAGCCTCTGTCCCATTTTTCTTGACTTAAAAGGATCTTGACTTGGTTGCGAATCTCACAGAATCTTCCCATGTGGAGAAAGACTTGGGTATATTCATTAAGAAGCTTAACACCATATTCAGGATTAGATCCACCATTTGATGCTCATCACACTGCAACTCAATCCCATCACAAAAGCTGCTTCACCCTAGTCTCACTCTTTTGGTCAATGGGATCTGAGGATTGCATCATTCACGCCAAACAAGGTAGGACCCCGGCCTAGTCTGTGTCATCTACAGCTACAACCGCTCAACAAGGAAGATTCATGCTTGGATTCTGACATGGATCACCACAGCCACACTCTAAAACATGTTTGGAATCTATATAAGCAAGTGCTCGTGTTTGAGCTCTGTGAAGGTTAGGGGCTAATTTCAGACTTTTCTTTTTTCAAGACTCAGCAATGGCAGCTGCATCTGTTGTTCCGGTAGCATACCAGACATCGCTCCCCACTGTACCTGACTGGCTAAACAAGGGTGATAACACATGGCAGATGATCTCTGCCGCCCTGGTGGCCATGCAAGGCATGCCTGGACTGGTAATCCTGTATGCTGGCCTTGTCAAGAAGAAATGGGCACTCAACTCAGCCTTCATGGCCCTCTATGCCTTTGCCGCAGTCATGCCTTGTTGGGTCCTCTGGGCTTACAAGATGTCGTTTGGCCATCGCCTTCTACCTTTCTGGGGCAAAGCAGGCCTTGCCGTTTCCCAAGATTTCTTAATCCCCCGAGCTACTCTCCCCTCGACACGTTATGTAAATGGGGATTTTATAGCGCAAGCAGCTAGTCCATTGTACCCCATGGCTACCATGGTTTTCTTCCAGTTTGCTTTTGCTGCTGTGACTGTGATACTCCTTGCTGGGTCTGTGCTGGGTCGAATGAGCATCAAAGCTTGGATGGCCTTTGTACCACTATGGATTACTTTTGCTTACAGCATTGGCGCTTTCAGTATATGGGGCGGCGGTTTCCTCTTCCAATGGGGCATCATGGACTATTCCGGTGGTTATGTCGTCCATTTAGCTTCTGGTGCTGCAGGATTCACAGCAGCTTATTGGGTACGTGGGATCTCTCTGTGCTCATACATAGATATATAAATATAGACTAAGCTATCTCTCTTTTTCAATTTCTGTAGGTGGGGCCGAGATTGCAGGTAGACCGGGAACAATTCCCACCAAACAATCTTCTACTGGCACTGGCTGGTGCTGGTATTCTTTGGATGGGGTGGACAGGTTTCAATGGAGGTGACCCTTTTGCTGCAAATGTCGATTCCTCCCTTGCAGTTCTCAATACTCATATATGCGCAACAACCAGTCTCCTTGTATGGACTTTCTGGGATACGTTTTTCTTCAAGAAGCCCTCAGTAATTGGCGCCATCCAGGGAATGATAACTGGGTTGGTCTGCATCACCCCTGGTGCAGGTAAGAGTGGGGCACCTCCTAACAGCTCTGTCTTGAACTTTCTTCTCTTAACCACTTCCTTAGTTCCTGACACTGGTTGCAACAGGTCTTGTTCAGGGATGGGCTGCATTGATAATGGGCATTGCATCTGGAAGTGTCCCCTGGTACACCATGATGTGTCTTAGTAGGAAACTCCCTTTCCTGCAGAAGATTGATGACACCCTCGGTGTCTTCCATACTCATGCTGTGGCTGGAACCTTGGGTGGGGCTCTTACGGGACTCTTTGCTCATCCAGATCTCTCTGCCTTATTCATAGTGGTACCCAATTCCAGAGGGGCCTTCTATGGTGGTCGGGGCGGTGTCCAATTTCTGAAGCAGTTGGTTGGTGCAAGTTTCATAATAGGTTGGAATGTAATAGTTACATCCATCATCCTCCTGGTGATTAGCAAGTTTATACCCCTTCGTATGTCTGAGGAAGACCTCATAATAGGGGATGATGCAGCGCATGGAGAAGAAGCCTATGCTCTTGCTGGACAAGGAGCAAGAGAAAAATCTACATACAATAATATGCAGCTGCAAAACGCTTCAGGCTTTGAGCTTTGATTCTTGATTTCAAGGAAAAGAGACGTATATCCTTCAGCAATCATATGAAATACATGAAATAGCAGGAAATTGAAGGCACAAAAGTAATATGCTTAATAAGCAGTTCAACATTCAATAAATCCATGGTATGAGTACCAATTGTCGGTCTAGTAAAATGAAGTTTCATTTACAGTCTTGAGGTCTGTACCCCACAGCAAAATATGAACTACCAATGAAGCATACAACAATATTAAATTCATTCCAGGTACCATATTATATTATACGACTTGTATACCTTACCAAGTTCCATATACCACACAATGCGGGAGGCTTAAGACTAATCAAATGTTTCCCAATCCTGATTCACTGCTGTGGAAGATGGCATTGGGGGTGGGGCGGTCAGGCTTCCCAGTCCAGATTCAAATGTCTCCCATTTGGTTGTCACTGACACCGCATTGCTCTTAGTGCTAAATGGATTGGAGTTTCTTGCTTTCAGGGTGTCTAGCATCTCCACAAGGCTCTGGACACGTCGAACCTGGTCGGGGATTTGAGTTGGTCAGCAGTCTTTATTAGCAATATGTGTGATTCAAGTTGTATGGCCAACAGACATTTTTACTAGAAAGGCAGAAGCTAACTTAACTTTTAACCATTTATAGAGGGGAGTACTGACAAAAGTGCAATTCCATGTTTCATACTTTCCAGAAAACATAAAAGACAAACTCAGACCATAAAGTCTCAGCATCTGAAAAGGCTGACCCACAAATTTTTCACTACCATTAGATATCACAACAGAACCACTAAGCTAGATTAAGAACCCAACCAAAATTTGAGCATGAAGATAATCAGCTCACGAAGTATGTACCTTCCCTCCCCATGATTGTTGTCACAACAGAAGCTTTTGATGCCACTTTGTTGTGCCAGTTAAATGTTTTAACTAACTTTCCAAATATTAGTAAAGACAAAGCAAATCCACACATACAAGGAGACGCAAGATTTAATATGGTTCAACCGACCATGTCTACATCCATATTTTGTGAGATAATCAATCTGCTCTATCATAGATCAAAACTCAAGCCTGGAAGCAATCTCATAATTCCTTACTCCTAATATTCACATTTTAAACCCAAGACCTGCTCCATTGGTTTTCCCATCTCTTTCTTATATCTCTACCATCAATAATTCCCATATACATCACCATCTCATAACTTTTCCCTTGATGGCATAAAGTATTTTTAAAGACATTCCTAACACTTTTCCTTGTTTAATAAGAAAACATTGGTATAGGAAATATTCTCTACAATATTTTATCAAAAGGAATTCTTATGAAACTAGTAATTGAACTAAATAAAAATATGACACACTTTCCGACAATAAATGATATGTCATAGGACAAGGAGGTAAAATTGGATTATTAATAGCATAAACCTGAAAGGAGGGAAAGCAAGTGTAAAGGTCTATCAGCTCCAGCATTAACTTCAAACTTTTAAACCAAGTGGGACAAACTTACAGTGAGATGAGACTTCTGGCAAAGGATGTTTTGAACATATTAATGCAAGAATCATAGAGCTAAAAAATGAATGAGAGTTGCTCATGAACAACTCAGCTTGATTTGAAGCTCATTGAAACTTCTCAGTCAAATGAATCAATCTTCCACTTAGGTTCAAAACAAAGAGGAGGTAAGATAGGCCAAAAGAATATACACACATATATATACACACACATACATACACACATATATGTAATTAAAAAGAAAAAGTTCAACGAATAATGCTTCTCTACAGGAATTTGGATGAATGATGCAAGGCCACTTGTACATACAAAGAATCATAAAGAATCTCTTGAGTATCAATGTTATGATGTAGCCACTAACTTGATTGGTAAAGATGGGCATGCCAGATCCTAACAGACAAACAAGTGTTGGATTAGGTTAATGAGCCACCTTGGTTCAGTTCATTGAGAAGCTTGATTTCACCTATAACCTTCAACACCCAAGCTTGAAGTGGGAAGTAGAGCTCATGTCCAAGCTTTGGTTGACTTGAGCTCAGGCCAAATCAACCAATATGAACTGAACAAACCAATAATGAGCTTCATATCATTCACAACCCAAGAGATTCATAGTACATATAGCCAAGTGTAATCTCTTTTCCAAGATATTTTCAATATTTTATTGGAGCTTCCAAATTAAAGTTTCCATTGTTAGAATTCATGAGAGTTTGCCTCTGAAGTTTGAAAGTCTTAGTTAGACTTAGTCTTTGTTTTTTGATAAGTAAGCACAGAATTCATAGAAAAAAGGCAAAAAGCCACAAAGTATACGGGGGTATACAAGGCTACTAAGGCCTCACAAGCAAAAAAACCAAAAAAAACCCACTACCCCTTATCTGGAAGCTAACCACTCTAGAAATCCTATAAGGGAGTTCGGCTCCTCTCCCATATACAATTTAGCCCAACCCCAAATGTTACATACAAAATAATATTTAATTTTCTGAATAACTAACTCCCCCCAATAAGCTAGCCTATTCCTTTCCTTCCAAACCGTCTAAAAAATAAATAACGAAATGGAATTCCAAAGTTTTTTCCTTTTTTTCCCCACAAAGGAACCCCTCCAACTAAATAAAACCTCCTTTACAGTTTCAAGAAATGCCCACTGTACCCCAAACAAACCCAAAACTAAGTCCCACAGCACTCTGGCCACTGTACAATGAATAAGGATCTGATTTACATTTTCCTCTTCACAAGCACACAAAAAACAGAGATTGGGGAGCTGCCACCCTCTCTTCTGGAGTCTATCAAGAGTCATAATCTTCCCCCAAGTGGCTTGCCACGCAAAGAACACAATTTTAGATGGAACTCTCTCCACCCAAATTTTATTTTTCGGAAAAGCAACCGTCAAAGGCCTATCCAACAAGTTGTAAACTTCCTTTACTCTAAACTGCCCATTACCTCCTACCTTCCAAAAAACCGAATCTTCCTCCAAAGTTATACTGTGGCCCCTCAATTCATGAAGCAAGTTGCCTACCATATCCAATTCTCAATCGTTAAAATCCCTAATGAACCTCAAATTCCAACCTCCTCCTCTAAAATTCTGGTCCCACATTTCTTCTCTTGTCGCCTTCCTATGAGCTGCCAAAGTAAAGAGGTGCGGGAAATTCTGGGACAGCACTGTATCCCCACACCAATGATCAGTCCAAAACCTAATTTTATTGCCTTTCCCCACTTTAAACACCAAATTTTCCCAGCACCATCCAGCTTCCTTCAAAATCTCCTTCCAAACGCACCCACAGCCTTTTTTGTCCTCCAACCGCAATCCTCTTGTCCATACTTCGCCATAAGCACTTGCTTCCAAAGAGCCTCCTTGTCACAAGCAAATCTCCAAATCCATTTGCCAAGTAAAGCTTTGTTCAAAAGGGTTAGCTTCCTTATTCCAAGCCCCCCTTTCTCCTTATCCCCACAAACCACCTCCCATTTAACAAGGTGAGCTTTCCCTTCCAGATTTCCCCCTCCCCACAAAAAATCTCTTTGCAATTTTTCTAGCCTCCTTGCCACAAATTTGGGCATGCGAAAAAGGGACATTTGATACACTAGCATGCTTGCCATTGTGCTCTTAATAAGAGTGATTCTCCCACCCTTTGAAATATATTGTCTTTTCCAAAGGGCAAGTCTCCTCCTCACTTTCTCTTCTACCTCGTCCCACCCAGAAACGACTTTATTTGGCGCCCCCAATGGCAGCCCCAAGTAGACTGCAGGCAGCTGCCCCACTCTACACCCTAACTCCACTGCCATCTCGTTCACCTCTTCCACTTCCCCTACCGGAATGATCTCGCTTTTAGCCAAATTAATTCTTAACCCTGATGCGGTTTCAAACCAAAACAAAATCCAACTCAAATGCGTTAAATGCTCCTTTTTTGCCTCACAAAAGACGATTGTGTCATCGGCAAAGAGCAATTGAGTAATGTGGACAGCCCGCCCTCTATCACGCTGAATATTACACCCCGAAATAAATCCCCCTTCCACAGCCCTTCTGATTAAAACGCTCAATACTTCCATTCCCATAACAAAAAGATAGGGGGAAAGGGGATCCCCTTGGCGCAACCCCTTCGAGCTTGAGAAGAAACCAGCTGGGACTCCGTTCACCATGACTGAGTACTTAGCTGTGGAAATACACCACCACATCCAACTCAGCCACTTTGGACCAAACCCCATTTTTTGCATGACCTTCATTAGGAACTGCCAATTAATGTTATCATACGCCTTCTCAATATCCAACTTGCATATTAGCCCTTTCTCACCCTTTTTTTGCCAAGCATCAATCACCTCATTAGCTATTAGAGAGGCATCTAAGATTTGTCTTCCCTTAACAAACGCGTTCTAATCAGGGGAGACCACTTTTCTTATCACTTTTTTGAGTCTATTGGCCAAAACCTTGGCCAACAGTTTATACAGCCCCCCACCCCCAAGAGACTGATGGGTCTAAAGTCCCCTAGATCCTCGGCCCCTCCTTTCTTAGGTAATAGCACCAAAAAGGTGTTATTGAGGCTTTTTAAGAAGATATTCTGCTCATAGAACTCCTTAAACATGTCCAATATCTCCTCCTTCACAAAGTCCCAGAAATTTTGCCAAAAAGCCAACGTGAAGCCATCTGGACCTAGGGCTTTATCCCCGTTCATATCCATCAGAGCAGCCTACACCTCGCCTCAAAGAAATGGAGCTCTAGCATCCCTGCTTCTTGAAGGCTGATTTGGTTCAATTGCAGCCTTCCAATGTCCACCTTCCAATCCGAGCTTTGTTATTGTTTCATATCAGATTCTTGCTCCATAATTTTCTGTTTTCAGTTAGTAGTAGTACCAATAAAATCTGACAGTAGCTGAGATTTTTTTGCAATTTCCGTTTGGTTGTAAGCCTATAAATCGGCATTCTCATTTGTGAAATAGATGTGTGCCTTCCTTCAATTCATAACTCTCAAATTATTTATTTTTCTCTGCAAGTTCTAGTTCTTTTTTTTCTACAGATTCTGACATCCATAAGCACACAATCTAAAAGCTTCAATTGATATTCCACCAACATCAATCTTTTGCATATGCTTCAATGACTATTCTACCAATATCAATCTTTGGTACATATACATAATACCACAGCCCAATCCTGTTTTGGTATCAGTAGTCCTCATCTATCCGTAAAAACCAAAAAAAAAAAAAAATCCAACAAGGGATTTCTTTAAACTCAGGGGAAGATGTCCAATTCACTTTCAAATCTGACAATTTTTACCTAATTGACAAATGAACAAAAATTCTATAGCATGATATGATATAAAATGTACATCAAATCATTCAAATCATATGAAATGATGAATGGCTCAGGAAAGACTAAGGTGGTGTTTGTTTTTTTACTTAATTCTAAATAGAACCTTAATGCTTAATAGTGTTAAATATTAGGTTATTTGTTTTTGTAGTATTTTATTTCTATTAAGTATTAAAAAGTAAAAAAAACCAATATGTTATTTTTTCTATTTAGAAAAAGCTAAATTTGGCTTTTTCTATTTAGTAAAAAGTTTATAATAAGTCATGAAAAAGTAGAAAAACAAACAACCTAAATTCTAAAACTAAATTGCTTTCAGCAAAAAGCCAAAACACAAACACCACCTAAGATTAAGGAAGGAGTTTCAAGCTTTTTACAAATTTCCTATCCGCCTCAGGGGATTGGAATTTGTAAGTTGGCTATTGAGAAGCCTCACAACCATGTTAGTTGGAGTTTCCTAATGGTAGAGCTAGATAAGATGAGATTTGGTTACTGATGGATTGAATGGATAAAGTTTTGCATCTCAATAGCAAGATTTTGTGTTAGTAAAGAAGATGCCTATATTAGCTTTTTCTAGAGTACAAGAGGGTTGAGGTAGGGTGATGCTTTTTCTCCCTATTTGTTGGTGTTGGTCATGAAGGGTTTCAGTTGTTTTTTTAGAAAGGTTATAACAGGAAGATTAATTTCTGGATTTAAGGTCGGAGAGAGAAGTGGTGAAGGGATAAAGATTTTTCATCTTCTTTTGGAAAATGAAACACTCTTTTTCTGTGATACATGTCCAAAACAATTGGGGATTTCTATGATACACTCTTTTTCTACAATTGGGGATTTAAGGTGGGAGAGAGAAGTGGTGAAGGGGATAGGGATTTCTCATCTTCATTTTGCATATGACACACTCCTTTTCTATGATACCTACCCATCAATTGTATAGTACAAATTGGTGTACATTAAGGCACTGGATTATATATATTTACTTTCATTTTTCCAATCAAAAAAATAAGTTTGGTGTATTTGAGCTAGATTTTTATATGGTTCACAGAAGTTTCAAAGTTGACAATTAATTTGGGAAAAGTAATATTACTTCCTGTATGGTACGTTCCAGATGTGGAGGAATAAGCTTTTTTGTTTCAATGTGGGATTGGAAAGTTCCTAGTCACCCACCTTGGTGTTGCTTTAGGAGCACCTTCCGAGTCTTCAACAATTTGGAATGTAATTAAGGAGAGATTTCACAAAAGATTAGCAATGTGGAAGCAACAATAATTCTAAAAGAGTGGTAGACTTATAAGGAGCGCTTTGTCTAACTTGCTAGTCTATTTTGTGTTTCTTCTTGATATTCCAAATAAGGTGCAATTGAGATTGGAGAAGATCTAGAGGGATTCCCATTGGAAGATGAATCCCTTGAAAAAATCCATGTTTAGTGAATTGGTTGGTTTTTTGCTTGGATAAGAAAAAGAGGGCAGTATCAAAGCCTTATCGATTCTAGATAAAATTTTGCTCGGCAAATGAAGTTGGAGATTTGCCTCAGGAAGAGAGTCATCGTGGAGTTGATTGTTGATCAAAAGTTTGGGAAGAAGCATGAAGTTGGCGTTCAAAAGTGGGAAGAGTGGGCTTGAGGTGGGCTTGTGAAAAGCCATAAGGAGAGGACGAGAACTTTGGAAGTGGAACAAGTTTAGTTGTGGGAGATGGAAGGAGAGTGAACTTGTGGTAGGATGTTTGGTGTGGTGATTTGCCCTTGAGTCCCTCCTCTTCTTTTTTTGTCATTGCTACTTCCAAGAAAGCTTGTGCTGCATATGCGGAGGAGGTATCAAGTTGGGGTAGAGCATTGAAACGCTTCTTTCTAAAGATAATTCCACGATTGGAAGTTGGAAGCTGGAGATGAAGGGTCTTTTCTTGGGAGGATACAAGAGAAATTAGAATTGTTGAGTTGGTAAGGATGGAAAATTTATTGATCAAAACATTCCATTATTATGAGGAACTAGAAGCAGAGGTCTTTATATTTGGAACTTGTAGACCCAATAAAAAGAGGTTTTTTTTTTCTTTGGGCCTAGGAAGTGGTGTGAGGGAGAATCTTGACAAACAATTACTGGTGAATTGGTGCTATCTTTGCTAAAATGTATAAGAATCAACTAATCACATTCTCTTGTAGTGTGATAACACAAGGGTTATATACCATCTCTTATTCTCTTTATTTGGAGTTGAATGGATAATGACTCTTCAATAAGAGAAACTCCATTGGCATGGCATGGGAATCTTGTGAGGAAGATTCTTAGGAAGACTTGGAGGACTACTCCATTATACTTTTTTGGACTATAGAGAAACCATAGATCATTTGAAAATGTGTAACAACCATGTTAAGCACTCAAAAATCTTTTCCTATCTTCTCTTTTTTCTTTGGTATAAATAGTGAATTGATGTGGCTACCTTCTCTTTGCAAGACTTTATCAATTGGTTGGGCTCTAGTTAAGGAGAGGGAGGTTTTTCTTCAGTTTATCTTTTTCCTTTGCCGTGTGGCACCTTCTGTCTATTGCTTTCATACTTTGGTTGTGCCATTTTGTTTAGCTTAATAAATTTGTCTTTGGCTTTTTTGTTTTTTTTGCTTTTAAGTACTTTAGGATAATAAATTCTTCAAAACAAGAAGTCATCAACAATTTTTTTAAAATTTTGGGACAACAAAACTCTTAATATAACTGGAATCTAATACCTCATAAATCTGTCATTTAAGTACTTTAAATGACACCAGGTCCCACTATTCCGTTAACGGTTGGATACCAATCATAAAAAGTAAATTACATGTACTCCTTAGATTATAATACTCAGCAAGTAAAATATGCTAATCTTGCAAAAAAAAAAAAATCAACTCATATAAAGCAAGCATTAATCTGAAACTTAATCAGAATCACACTAACAAACCACATATGTAAAGAAATATTTGAATCTGGACTCATGATCCTGGAAACAATATACAACAAGCTTGAAAAACAAGGATAAAATATCTTAACTAAAAAAAGTTACACTCTGGCATTGGCTACTAACCTCAGCCCTTCTCTGCACTTTTGCTTCTCCTTCAGCCTCAATGCCATCCAATTTCAATAACTGCCTCATGAGCAACTCTGTTAAGACAACAAACTCCTTGTCCTCAACAGTAGTCCCACCATTCACAGTTGCTTCTAAGGCAACCACCTACAAGATAAAGCAACCCAAATCAGCATCCATGATCAAAGATCAAATGGTTATAGGAGACAAACAGAACCACCTTTTCCAAGAGCTTATCAACTTCTGCTTTGACTTCAGCGACAGCTTTACATGCCTTTGATATCTCATCACTTCTTCTCGCCTCTTCAAGCTTCCTCTCTTTGCTTGCCATTTCCTCCAAGAGCAACAACTTTGATCTATCCTTCACCCCCACCTGCTGCAAACACTCCTGATCATCTATCTCCTTTCCCCTGAACAAGAGTCTTTGGTCCTTGGGCTCCAAACCAGTTTCTTGGACAAGACGCTTCTTCAGATCCCCTTCCATTATAAGAACCATAAGCAAATATGCATCAATTTCAATGAATATAAAACATAGCCTGTATATCCAAGCGCAGTTCATTGGAAAATTATTTTGAAGAACAAGAGAGCATTACATTATTGTTCCATCACCATAAACCCAAAAAGTGACATGAAAATCTCAACCCTCCCAATAACAGATAAATTTGAAAAATAAACCTCAATAATTAAGTTTCAGAACAACCTAAAAAGCTCTCACAGGCCAGCACATCCACAAATGGGCAAAATCAACTCCAAATCCATTTAATCAATAGTCAATTAAAAGCATACATAAACCAAATCCACTCAAAGGCAGATTTAAAACATCCAAAAAACCCCTCGCTTGAACAAGATCACAAAAACCGCAACCCATCACAGAAAAAATAAAAATTTAAAATTTAAAAATAACTGTCATTCGGTGATTGTGTGGAAAAGAGGGGAAAACCAGTAGGGAAAACGGTGAATACCACCATTAAAAGCCAAAAGGGCATAAATCCAGACAATGAATAAACCCCAATATCTAGTACACGTAACAATTAACACACAAACAGACATATGCATAATTATATATATCCACACATCAAAACCTCAAAGAGATCGCGTTTGGTTCTAGGGAAAGAAAGGGGAAAAAAAACAATTCCAAATCGAATCATTTTTCCTTCCCTTTTTCTGGCATTCTTTCCTGAGAAGCAAAACCCAAAGGAAAAGGTTAAAGGAGTACCAAAAGTGGATTGAATGGGGACATGGAGTTGGTGGTGGTTAGAACCATGACAGACCTTGATGTTGATCATGGCCGACCCTGACCCAGAATCACCACCACCGCCACCGCCAACCCCACCATTATTATCACCATCTTCTCTCTTCTGAACCAGCATCCCACCTGGCCTCAGTTCCCACTCCAAATCCTCTTCCCTTTTCATCTTCCCCCACCCCCCCAACAGCTTCCAAGTCGATTTTTTTTCTCCTTTTATCACAGTTTTTTACTAAAACTCAGGATGGATGAGTAATAACGGCTGAGGGAGATCGGTGCCAAAGTGCCAGCAGAGTCAAAACGTCGTCGTTTTAGGAGCCCCACTTCTGCCTGCCTATCTGTCTCCGCTGTCAGTGGAACTTCTTGTTGCATCCACATCCCATGAATTGGATTGCTTGGTGGCTCCTTTATTTTCCTGGAATTTAAGATTATTTCTCCTGAAATTCGATATATTAAGTTGGATTCCAACTATATTATTAAGTCCATCTTTGTCTCTATCTTGTTGAATTTGTTGGGTGAAAAAAAAAATGTTATTATTATAGCATGGTAATGGTATATTAGAAAATATTTTTTTAAGTAGTTTCTAAAAAATAACCTTTGAATTATTCTTATTTATTTTTAGAAATAAAATTTAATTTCATTTGAGAGAATGCGGGATTTAACTTGAAGAAAGATTTGTAACCGTCATTGGAGACTTAAAGGCTTGAAAGCTTCAATACAGTAAAACCCTCACTGAAAATAAGCTTGAGAAGAATGGGCATAATCAAGAAATTGACAAATCATTATAAAATCTTATTTTACAATGTTTATATCTTATCTCCTTACATTTATTGCTTTATTACTTGTTTTATTAAGGATGTTTTCGAAAAAGTTTAAAAACTCGATTCACCCCTTCTTGGATGTTTTGCTTAATTAAATTAATTTTATTTCACAAAACTAAAAATTGTAAAATAATAAGAAAGTTTAATTTTAGGGACAATTGTGTTTTGGGTCCAAAAATTAACATTTGGTCCATATAACTTACATAATTAATGGAAATGATATAAGATATTAAGAGATCAGTATACCATTCAAATTTCTATATATTATCTTTTAAGGATATAAAATAGTGATGGACTAAAATACAGAATTACCTTTCACATAAGCTTTTTTTGTCTATATTACACCATTATTTACGTAACCATAATAATTCTATTTTAACAATTTGGATTTTTTATTGTTTTTAAATTTTTTATATAAATAATCGAAAATCAGCATTATTTTCTATTTAAATTATAAATAAAGAAAAATTATGTTCAAAAACTATTTTAAAAAATACTTTCTAGAAAAATGGTAATATGGTTTATATTTTTTATATTTTCTTTTTGAAAAAACACTTAATTAAAAAATGAAAACTATTTTTAAAAATAAAAATTGAAAACCTTGTTTAGTACTATTTTTTATATGAAATCCATTTTTTTTCTGGTAGTTATTTTAATAATAAAATAAAAAAATATAATATGTTTATAATTAAATAAAGGAATTGATCAATTATGTATTTTTTGTGTGACTATATTTTACATGGAAAATAATTAAATAACTCAATTATATATATATATATATATATATATATATATATATATATATATATATATATATATATATATATATATATATATTACTCTTTTAATTTTATTTTCTTTATTTATTTTTTGTTTAATAGAAAATTTTAATACATCCATAATTAACAAAGTAATAGATTAATTATGCACTTTTTGATCTATTAAAATAAATTACTTTCTAATTTAAATAAATAAAATGAAATAAGTAAATAAATTTGGGGTTATTTCTATTTTTTAACATATCTTATATTAATATTTTTTATGGTTAAATCAATTTTTTATTATTTTTTCTTTAATTCCAAAAATAAAACGAAATAAATAAATAAATTTTGTATTTTCTTACTGATCTTATATTTATATTTCTTATGGTTAAATAAAAATTTTATTCTTTTTTCTTTATTTCCAAAAATAAAAGGAAATAAATAAATAAATTTGGCTTAAATAATAGTTTTTAAGTAATTTCTTTGTCTTATTTTTAATTACATTTTGCATTGAAAATAAAATAAAATAACGTTTTTATTTGTTTTAATTATTTTAAATGTCAAACTATTGGGAACATGGTTTACATACTCATGTGAATATAATTTATGCATATATATGAAATTTATATCATTCTACAAGGTTATTACACTAATTTGTACAAAGGGTGTACAATACTGTACATTTTGAACAACCTTTTTTTTTCTTATCATCTAAGGATTATACGCTCTACTATCACAAATTCTTTTATTTCATGTACTTTATTTAACTCGCATTTAATAATTCAAATACTACCTTAATAATTATGTTTAGGAAAAAATTTTGTTTTTACGTTTTATATCCTTTTTTAAATCAAACCATTTGAAACATGGTTCACACATCACATTTGGCACATAATGTATGCATAGGGATGAAATTTGTACATGGTACAAGGGTGTTATACTAATTATACAGGGTAAATGTTCTAACTGTACAAGACAAATGTTCTAACTATGCAAGGGGTATACAAGGCTATTCTTTGTGAAATATTTCAATCAATTTTGGACCATTTTTTTTTTGTCTTGTCATCTAAGAATTGCACACTCTCAAGGTACACATTTCTCTATCATACACTCATCTTATGCACTTTATTTGATTCACATATGACAATTCGAATACTTATTTACACTAATGATGTTTGAGAGAAAATTTTGTTTTTCCATTTTCCACTATTTTTTGAACCAAACCAATGAAAACATGGTTAATCTACCTATGGTTACACATTGAGTAGGGGGTATATGGAATTTGAGTCACTGTACAAGGTATTTACACTAAATATACATGATAAATATACTAACTGTACAAGAGTGTACAAAATTATTATTTGTGAAGGATTTTAAGTGATTCTGAAAAACTTGTTTGTTTATTTCCCCTAACTGATTATCTTTAACTCTTTTAATATATTTATACTCATTTATTTAAAAAATGAAAAACTAATTTTTTTTTTTTTTTGTAAACATGTTCTATTACCTTTCAAGTAAAAAATTAAATAAGTTTGAAAGTCAATAAAAAAAAATTAAATACCACTTTCAATAATTTTTAGATAAAATTTTACATAATATATTTTATTTGAAATTTAATTTTTAAAGTTTCACTAAAAAATTGTATTGACAATTTTCTTGTTGTGAGTCAAAATACTTTGTATTAGTTTATTTAGATAAAAAAAATTATTAATATAATATTAGAACTTCATATCTTAGTTATTTTTTTCAATAAATTTATCTTTTAAAATTTTTTTAAATACAAAACATTAAAAATTAAAAAGCTAAAAGTATATATATATATATATATATATATATGAAGTGATACTATATTTTTAAATTTTTTTAAATATGGTTAATATAGAAAATATAAAAAATAATTAAAAATAAGATAAAAGTATAAATGAAAGGATAATATAAATTTAAAATAAAAAATAAAAATTAAACTAAAAGATAAATACAAAAAGATAAAAAATATTTGGATAAAAAATCTCAAAATTTTTATTCTTACTTATAATAAGAGTAAAAAGATTCAATATCTTTAAAAATGAAAAAATGAAAAAGAAAAACCTTATTGCTTTTTATTTGTCATAAAATAGAAATATAGATCGGAAGAAAAAATTAAAAATGAGTAATAGGGAGTAAAAAATGAGAAAAAAATATAAAAAAAAATTAAAATTCACACTCACTATGTCTATATAAAGATTAAAAGTATTTTAGAAATTAATAAAAGACAATATCCTTCTTCTCAATTTTCAGACTTTCTTTAGGTGTTGGACTTAATTATATAAGATATATGGACCACATCTTAATTTTTGAACTTTGTTAGACCCAAAACACAATTCTCCCTTTTAAAAAGAATAAAAAATTAAATTATTAATATTCTTCATAAGATTTCTTTAATATAAAATTTTGATTATTAATTTCACGGATCTTAATATGATTGGATAACCACATTAATATACTAAGATGGCACTCTAGAATTGGTAGCTTTTAACCTTTGTTTTTAACAATAGAAAAATATAAAAATAAATAAATAAATAATTACTTTTTATGTAATTTATGTTTTTAAAAATAATTTTTTTAGAAAAAATAATTTTAAAAATTAGTTAAAGTAAAACTGAACAGAAGATATTCTATACCTTATCTAAAGTATTTGATAAATCACGTATTAGACTCGCTCTTTTTCAAGCAAAAGCTGTCATTGGAGAAGCTCTTCAAACTTACTTTATGAAACATGAATTATGAATTAAGAATCAATGAAAGCTGAACTTGTGAATAATTTAAAAGCAAAATATCACCCAACATTTTGAAGCTATTTATTAATAATTTTTATATGGAATATAAAAAATTATTGATGATTTTTTAAATTTATTTAAAAATAAGATATTAAAAAAAATTTACAACTTCGAATTGGGAGGAAAAGAGAGAGGTGGTCTGTTCAATAAAAGGAACGGTTTAAAAAACATGGATATTTAGACTTTGAATCAAAATTTTCCTTCCCTAAAAGGCTTCAAGTTCAAAAACTGAAAGAAGAGTAGCCATCAGAAACCATATGCCCAAGGCCCAAGGATGAGTCCATACGTGATATGTGTGGGCTACCTTCAGATTGCTGCTACTCCCTTGGATATTGTCCTCCAAAAACAAATACAGGAAAGAAAAAGTGATATTACATTGGAACTTCAAATTTTTATAAAATCGCATTAATATCACACCTCAAAAAACCACACAAAATCAAAGCATATAGAAAAACTCAATAGCTAGAAAATAGCAATCAAGACGGCTTCTCCCAAAATATGCCCTTGTTTCGCATCCAATAGCTTATCCTTCGTAACCTGCGTACACCCAAAAAATTAATAATGAAAATCGGATTCGAATCTTGCAAATTCCAATTGAATCATCCAAGAAATTCACCGCCCAAATAGCATTGCATGCATGCAAAACGCACATATTCACGTCAACCTCAAACACTTATATATTACCTTGTTTCCAAGCTTCACTTCCTCATCCAAAGCATAGAGCTTGAACTCGAACCTGTGCCCATGGCTCGACAGCTTGGTGCCGCGCCACCCAGGCAGCTTGAAATCGTTGTACCCTTCCTTAATCCCAGCATAATCGCCGCTGTAGACCTCCTCCTTCCCCGAGAACCCCTCTGGCAGGCCCTTCAGGGTCGGTGGAATGTTGACCACCACCCAATGGACCCACGGCACAATAGGGTCTTTGGGATCGGGGGCGTCGATGTCCTGAACCACAAGGGCCAGAGTTTTGGTTCCATCTGGGACGTTGTACCACTCCAAGGGCGGAGATATGTGCTTCTGGGCACCTTGGCCTTCAGCTGTGTACTTTCTTGGTAATCTTCCTTCGTTGTCTACTTGGGGTGACACCAGTCTAAATTCATCGCTGGCCATGGCTTAAACTCCGAAGCTGGATTGATCTGGGGCTGATTTGTTCTTATAGAACCGAGTCTCTATTTACATATATGGAAGCAGGTGACGCGTGGTGGATGAAGTATCGAGAGAAGACGAGAGCTTCGTGGTATATCAACGCGTGTCTCCCACGTGTCACGAAGCTGGGGTGTTGTGGGGTTGATGAAATTTTGTGATTCATTTGCGTGAATAAAATAATATATGAATTTTTAATCTGCCAAAAATTATAACCACATATTGTTAACAAGGTCAAGAAAAATTTACTAATTTTAATTTTCTTTTGTTAAATTAGCCTCGGTTCAAATGTCTTTGATTTTTGCAAAATTAAAATCCAACCTTCCAAATTCAAGTCAAGTCGGAGCAGGTAGGGCTATGGTATGTTTATATAAGGCAGACAGGGTCTGTGCTTCAGGTTTAGCCCAAAGCTAATTTCTGGGTAGGCCCAAGACCTACCCAGACTCGGCCCATGTGGCTTAATCGAAGCTCAAAACCATTGTATGAGCTGTCAGTTTGTTTATTTTATAACTAGAGAATACACTAAACATAAGAAACTAAAAATCCTCAATAATTTTATTGCACTATATTTTACAAAAAGTTAAAGTTTTAAAAATAGTCTGAAGGGATCAAAATCTTGTTAGGATGATGGGTCTGCACCCGGTCTACGATTTTATAACTAATTTTTTGTTTAGATTAAAGTTTGATTTTGTGGGGAATATGTGGGTAGAAATTATGGTGGTAAGGTTTGATACCATATGTCACTCAATATGACTCGAATATGACATGTTCTTGATCTGAGTTGAATATAATCATATTTGGATGAAATTTGTATCGAATGAGTCTTCATAATATGTTAAGGTTAAAGTTTGATTTTATGATAGATAAAAATTAGGGTAGTAAGGTTTGATTGAATGATTCTGTCTTTATCATTGTGAATTGAATTTCATTCAACAATGCATCACTCAATGCGATGAATATAATCATATTTAGATGAAATTTGTATACGATTAGTCTCCTTAATATGAATTTGAAATAAATATGTTAATTAAATTATAAATATGTTATATTGAAAGGTTAATATATAAAGTAATATAAGACCAAATTCAATCTAATTATTAAATATAGTATATAAAATATAATTTATTTAATAATTTGATAGTATTTAAATCTATATTTTAAAGTTTATTTGTTTAATAATTAGATGGTATTTAAATTTAAATTTAAATTTTTAAAATTTTATTATTATTGGTATTGTGTTTATGTGGATGTGTTGAATATGGGAATAGCATGACCATCCGTACAAAAAGCAAAAGAGAAAAGAGAAAAGAAAAGCAGGTAAGACTTAAGAGTGAAATAAAAGAGGGAAAGGACATGATTTGGAAGTGGTTGGACAGTTCCCGGTGTTTCTGATACGTCTCAAGCTGGTGATCTCATGGGGAAAAAACATAAAAATAAATAAATACGCACGCAGGTACGGTCATGGCGATGGGTCATGACTCAGGACTCATGAAGCCGATTATCCATCAATCAATCCTCTCATCACCCTCTGCTTCCTCTTAAGATGCCATGTCTACAGTCTCAACTACTCACCTCTTCGCCACATCTAAATCTCTCTCTCTTTTTTTTTTTTTTTTTTTTTTGGCTTCAAAGTAAGGTGAAAGTCAGATCCCTATTCCATCCACCCAAAAGCCTTTTGATTCTCCTTTCTTCTTCTTCTTCTTTTTTTTTTTTTTTCTTTTTTATCTTTTCAAAATCATATAAAATTAAATGCTGGTTTTTTGTTTTTTCCCCCCTCTGTCGTTTCTTTTTCGCAAAAGTCAACATAGATGTTTTATTTTCTTTTCCCTCTCCTGAAACCTACGTACTTTTTTCCAGACAATTTTTCCACCTTGAATGAATAAAAAGTTAAGCTTTTTATTTTTCCTTTTGAGAAAAAAAAAAAGACCAACTAGAAGAGTTAATTAGGTCCTTAGAAAGAAAATGTCTTGCATTCTTTTTTTTCTTTTTTTTTTTAAATTGATGATCTTTAAAATGGACATGTATATAAAAAAATTGAAAATTAAAACAAATTATTTTTAAATTATAATATTAAATAACTTTATTAAATATATTTTATATATTTAATAACTTAAATTAAATAATTAAATCATTCTAAATCAATTTATCCAACACTCTAGTTTTTATCCACCATAAGTATAACATTATAACTCAATATTGATGAATTCAATCAAAAGTACATCTAACACCGTTCAATTACACAAAGAATGAAAGATTTTTAAAGCATTTCACAAAAAGACAAAAAGATTAAAAAAAAAAAAAAAAACATCACATTCATGTGATCTCAAATACTAGATTCACCTTTAAAGAAAAACTACATTTATATTGTCTCAAACATTTATTGATATTTGCATCAAGACAACTTTCAAGGCAAGTTTTGTTATCACCTTAGTAGAGTCATTATCACTACTCGTGGATCATATTGACACATGAATTATCTTTAAGTAGAGTAAATGACGGTTGAAAATTATAAACTTTCAATAGGGGGATAAAAAAAAGAAATTATGTCATAAAAAAATAAGTCATTATTATTTGTTAAGGAAGTCAATGAGATAGATTTGCACAAGACTTTTAAAGCATTTCACAAAAAGATAAAAAAAAAAAAAAAATCACATTCATATGATCTCAAACACTATATTCACCTTTAAAGAAAAACTACATTTGTATTGTCTTAAACATTTATTGATCTTTGCATCAAGACAACTGTCAAGCCAAGTTTTGTTATCATCTTAGTAGAGTCATTATCACTACTCGTGGATCATATTGACACATGAATTTTCTTTAAGTAGAGTAAATGATGGTTGAAAATTATAAACTTCCTATAAGGGAATAAAAAAAAAGAAATTATGTCATAAAAAAATAAGTCATTATTATTTGTTAAGGAAGTCAATAAGATAGATTTGCACAAGACAAGTTGGGGACAAGTGACCCCTATTCCAATCTTACAGGAGACAAGGCTGGTGACCCTATTCCAATCCTATGGGAGACAAGGGAGGTGACCCTAATTTCATTCCATTATCATCTTTACTATTTGTTGATCATATTAATATATGAATAGTCTTTAAACAAAATAAATCAAATCAATCTATGGATGAGACAAGTTTGGGATAGGTGAGACCTATTCCAATCTTATGGGAGACAAGGAGGTGACCCTTATTCCATCCCAACTATTTGTTGATTGCATTGATACATTGGGGGGAAAGATTATTTTGTATTTAAGTTTGCTACCTTTATTGGCATGATCAAATTAGTCAAAGTATTATTGCAAAAACATCGATGATTCAATTTTATAAAAACATGGATGTTGATACAGAGTTTGGTAAAAAATGATAAAATTAATTAAAACTTTTGGATACAACTTTCATAATGATAAAACAACCAATAATGCTAACTATATTTAGCTAACTTTTCACAAAAGGTATCTTAAATTGTTATGTGTACTTTTTATAAATTATATTAAATGTACATGACTCCAACTAGTTTTTTAAGTTATAAAAATTATTGAAACTTATAGTTTTAAAATGAAATTTTATCTCAATTATTTTTTTTATTTAAATTTTTTGGGAAAATTTCTTTAAAGCTTTTATTTGAAAATTGTATATTTATTATATTTTCAATTAAATTTAAAAATCATTTTTAATTCCTTTTATCAAATCAATTAGTTTTTTTTGTTGAATTTTTTTTTCATAAATAGTTATTACAATTTCATTTTTTAGTTCAATCAAGTTAATTTATTAAGTCATCAATGTGATAGTTTTGAAAAATTAGAACAATTATCAACACGTTAGGATATTTTGAAGAAAAAAATAAAAATTGACACAGGTGATCAAATTCCCCCCCGGTCCCTTTTTTCATTTTTTGAAAATTTTTTAGTTAATGACAACTTTCTGATCCTTTTATGTAATCCCAAAAATTAAAAAATCTATTACATTGGATGTTTAACCTCTACTTCTTAAGTCATGATATTACACATTGGATGGAAGAAAAAGTATTTGTCACTATATAAGTATGAATTTTTTTTTAATATTGTAAACGAATTTTAAAATTGTAAAGATCCATTGAATAAAAAATGAATAATATTTATACAATTGAAAGTAAGTTATTATAAATAATATCAAAATTGATCTCTAATCGCAATGTGGGTATTCGTTTGGTCTCGTGAGATGTTTGTTTGGAGAATTTTTTTTGCGGTATACAAGTTCAAACTCTTCTTAACCTAATAAATATGTGTTAAAGTCGTTACGTGATAACTTATTTAAATTTAAAACGGACAATATTTATTCAGTTGAGTACGAATCGTTACATAACGTAATAAAATTAAAATTTAATTATAATTATGTAACTACATTAATATTTCACATAAGAAATGACTACTAGCTGGTTAGCGATAATTAACCATTGTCTCAATTATTTAAATTTATTTTTATTTTTTAAATAAAAAATAAATATAGTTTATAAATAAGTGAATAACATAAATTTTTTAATTTATTTTTTTAGAAGTGAAATTTTTATTTCACATGTTAAAATATATATATATATATATATAATTGGGATAGGAGGCTTGTGCCTTAAAAAAATTGAGTTAAATTCATTTAATTTTCCTAAAATTTTGGTTAAATATATTTAATTTTCATTAGTTTAAAATTTTATTAAATACATCTTTTATCATTTTTATTTTTTATTTTTATTTACATTACCTCTCACTCAAAATAAAAAAGATATTTAATAAAATTTTAAACCAATGAAATCAAATAAATTGACCAAAACTTTAAAGGCTTTGAATGAAAATTACCAAAAGAATTTACAAACTTATCTAAATTTGATTTATCCTTATCTCATACTAGGAATGATAATGGGGCGGGTTCGAGACGGGTAGCCCCTATCCCAACCCCACCCCGTTTAGCAAAAACAATTCCAATCCCCGTCTCGTTAAAAAATTAAACGGGGCTGGGAGGGTATGGGAACTTTTTTTTTTTTTTTTTTTTTTTAAATTTTAAAAATTACTTTTAAATTTTTTAATTACATTAAAATAAATATATTTTATAAATAATAAAATTATTATATTTTTTATAACTTATTTTATTAAATTTTTTTATTATTATCTATATATTAAAAATAGTAAAATAAAATTTTAAATTAAATTAAAATTAAAAATTAAATTAAATTAAAATTTAAAATTAATTTTATATGTAAATGGGGCGGGATGGGGCCATCCCCGGGTTTAAAAAAAAAAATCCCATACCCGTCCCAAACCCGTTTAATAAATTTTAACCCCGTCCCATTAGGGGTGGGACGGGTACCCGAAAAAACCCGCCTTGTTGCCATCCCTATCTCATACTCATCTTATTAATAGCAATACAAATAACATTAAAAAATTTCGATTCCTAACCCTCATCTCATATAATAATTTTACAAATTCCCTCCATATATCAATTCAAATAATACAATATAATCCTTATGCTTTGGATAATGCTATGTCAATTATATGGTCACTATTAAAGAGTATAGTACGCATATTGAACTAAAATTGATAGCCTAATATGGTATTAAAATTGAGTTTTATTTTATTTTATATAAATTCAAATTGTGTTTAGTACTTGATATAGGCTACATATGAGAGGGAGAGTTGTAAGTTTAAATTTTTAGAAAAATGGGTGATTGATCGATTAGAGCACATGAAAAGGACTCGATAATTTAAAAGTGGGTTTTATAAAAATTTGTATTTGATTTTTTAAAGAAACAAATATAGTTTCGTGTATAGGTATTTTGAAGTTACATACGGTCGAACGAAAAGAAAGGAAAAGAAAAAAAGTCAAAAACTTTGGGCAAAACTGAAGCAGTGACGTTGGAGATAGGGTGTCAACTTACTAGGGTTAGGTAGCGTTTCTGTTACTCAAAACAGGAACAACAGTTACCTGTATTGACTAAGGGGAGTTAAAAGAAGATGCATGTGTGCCTACAGATAGCGACTTGAAGCTTCAAACTTCAAACCAAACCAAAAGCATACCTTATTCAACCCTCTATGTCTCCACCACTAATGGCTAAGCAACCACATATTTGCTACCCTCCACGTGAAACCCAACTTCACTGTCTGCCCCGCTGCCTCTTCCTCTCCTCTCCATTCAGTATTCACATCAAATGCCAAATCCAATCCAAACTCTATTGCACTACTGACCACTGTGGACACCCCACTATTCTGGTCTCTTTTTTGATCTTTGGTTTGATGGTGGATTTTTGCAGTTTTGGAGTCAAAGGCTAGGTCTGTTAAACCCAAAGGGTTTGGGCTAGCTAAAGGTTAGGGAAAGTTGTGACTGATGTGGGAGGAGGATTGAGTGGACAGCTAAAGCAGGTAACTTGAGTTGAACAAGAAAGAATTATTAGCCTTCTACCCACCCCACTCTTAACGTGAATACCGGAGAGCCCACATGTGCCCTTGCCTGCACCGTGGCCCTCTCTCTCTCTCTCTCTCTCTCTCTCTCTTCTATTCATTTTGTGGTTTCAACTTTCAGAAAATCTTTCTTCAATGCATTTTCAGACATGAGAACATGTGAATTATATGAAAAGTTTGAAAATGGAGCAGGAAATTGAAACTTCAGTGAAATTATCTGAACACCATTCTAGTGCTTTCCTCGGTTACATTGATTTAACATTCTGTGACCAAATCTACTGAGAAACACTCGTGACCCTTGAAAGAAAAGTGCTGAATTTTTTTGTCAAGCTCTCTCAGTTACTTTTGCAAGGCACTAAATGACATGACATGAATCAAGAAGATGGATTTGTAGATTGTTTTTTATTGAAGAGTTTGAAAAGTGCCGAGCGGAATTTTGTTTGTATGTTTGTTGGGCTTTAATTATTTTGAACTTGTAAGCTAATATTACTTATGTTATTCATTACAGTCAAATTAATTAAAGGTTTGACTCTTTGCTACTTACAACTGCACATTTATTCCGGAGAAAACACCCCCGGTGGATTTGAAGGTTCAACCAATAATGATTTCCAAATCAATTAACCAAACCAAGACACAACACTTGGATCAGTGTCGTTTGGAGCATGGAGTTTTCACCTTTTTCAGTGATTAGAGAGTGGATCTAGCTCGAATGCAGCGTTGGATCAAGTAAAATTAGGACCCAAAAAAAAAAAAAAAGAGGGGAAAAAAAAATTAACCCCTTAAAAGAAGAGCTCTGGGTGAAGGGACATTATGCCTCTTCCCTTTTCTTGCAAAAGAGTAGTCATGACTGGGGACATGAATAGTTATTCTCTTTCAGCAAACAGTATATATCCTAGGGAAAAAGCATTGTTCGTACAGTAAAAGCCCAGCAACGATTTTGTCCTTAGATATAGACTCACCTGCAACTATGACACATCCACTTCCATTTCAGAGCGAGGACCCCCACCACCCACCCCCATCCCCCATCCCCCACCCCACCACCCACAAGGCCCACTACCCAACTTCTTTGTAAAGACGAATTCACTGATTTCTTCTCTCTCTCTCTTGCCGACTCTAGGGGCCACTGCTGCCTAGTGGAGGCCTCCTAGGGCCACATACCTAGACCCAAGACAGATACCTGAGGCTGAGTATGACCATATATATATAATTAAAGTTTGAGCAAATAAGGCAAAGCAGCACTCTTGGCTTAAGGGCTAGCGTCTTAGACCCTAACTCTGATACTCTATGTCCCTAGGTTAGACACCCGTATCCTGCTCTAAAGATCGGCTGAACTCATGTGACGATATCTCTATTTGTTCAAATCAACGTGCCACTCTTCTTATTTGCCTATTATATATACATGAATTGAAGGTAACTTGACTCATCTTCTACGCTCCAAAACGTCTTGAAGGCTTGTGGTGAGGCTCTTTCAAAATGGATTATCCCAGCAGCAGCAACCCCAGCTCCTCGCTGTCCTCTTCAGTGGCAAACATCGGCAAGGATAAGAAGAAGGGTGGGAAGAGAAGCAAAGGGGTGAAGCTCTCCACTGACCCACAGAGCGTGGCGGCCAGAGAGAGGAGGCACCGCATTAGCGACCGCTTCAAGATCTTGCAGAGCTTGGTTCCTGGTGGAACCAAGATGGACACTGTTTCCATGTTGGAGGAGGCTATTCACTATGTCAAGTACCTCAAGACCCAGATATGGCTTCACCAAACCATGATCAACTTCGTGGACGATGACCCGTCTCTGCTCTACCAGTCAGATTCTCTTCCTTCTCACCAACAAGAAGCTTTCTACTCACCTGATGAAACCTTAGCCATGATGCAACCTTACATAACCACTACAGCGCCGGTACGAGATTCTTATTGCTTTCAAGGTGAAGAAACCATGTTTTCTGATGCGTCCGTGAACTACTATTAGTGTTTTAGTCTATTTCTCTCGCCTGTCCTTATGTCTCTGGATGCTTAGGCCCGTGTCTGTAATTGTTGAATCAAAACTAGCTAGTTGTTATATATTATGTGGTTCTGAATATTGTTCATGGGATCGACTAATTAGATAGCTACACTATCCAGTAATCTCTGTATAACTCTAAAAGAAGATCAAAGTAATGTGTAATTATGAGTTAAATTTTGCTTCTGTGGATCTTCCTTGAATGATTTTGTACTCTTCTACAGAAGCTTGTGTTGGTCCGCGTCATGAATTTTCTACAGGCCAGCTTTTTTTCTTCTCTCCCACGTCTTAGTTATCATTATGAAATGATGGGTATTACTTGAAACAATTGGTATATATGCACAAATCAGTTGGACACACAGCAAGCTTTGATCATCTTTATATCTCAAAGTAGTATCTCCAACATCTTGTTGTGAAGTATTTTCAACATTGAAGAATGAATTTTTGATTTCTGTGTATGGTATTAAAAGGTGAAGTTGTTTGTTTCACCAGTATAAGAAAGTTTCATGGAATGCGACTGGTGAAAAGGACACAACCATTTGATGGGCAGGGAGAATCGGAGATTATCGTATGTAGCATCCGATTACTTCACTCTGGGCGGTGAATGTTAATCTGAAAAGAAGAGTGTAGTTTGCCGAGGCAGAATAAGACCAGAATTATGTTGTTTGTAAGCGAAAGAGTCGTCCAGCGTACAAGACTTGACTTGGGAAAAGTGCTGATTTGCTTCAAAGTTTAAACAAAAATTGAAGACTTGACTTGGGAAAAGTGCAGATTTGCTTTAAAGTTTAAACAAAAATTTGGTGGAAACCATTTATATATCAATGCGCAATGATGAATTATATTCTGCCACGGATGTTACTTAATGATTTATTTTATTACTTTGCATAACTATTAGAATGATTTGGCACCATATTATTAGTAAAGATATTGAAGCTAATGGATTTATCACTTCTTTCAATTTGGCCCATCCTTCTAGATCTCGTTATTCCTTCTCGGTTTTGGTAAATCAATTTAAATAATTTAATAAATAAGTTTAAATTATTAAATAAATTAAATATATATAATAAAATAATTTAATATTATGATTTAAAATAAAAAATAAGTTATTATTTAAGTTTGTGTTTTTATTTTATTTTTTTTACTCTTATTTTCCTTAGTTACTTTCACAAACTTTTTCATTACTTTACAATTTCTATTATTACTTAATTTCCTTTATTTTAATTATAATTTATGAGGATAAGTATACGAATTTTATAATTTAGGACGTGTTTTAAGCAATGTTTTTAAAATTGGACTGATCATTGAACAAAAAAAGTTATCGGTTTATGATTCACTGATTGGATCGATGGTTGAATCGATGGTTGAACTGCGGTCAAACCGGTGATGTCATAAATATATAATTTATATATTATTAAAATTAAAAATAATTATAAAAATTTAAAATATATATGAATAAATTAAAAATTAATAATATTATTTTTATTTTTGATATTATCAAATTAAATCATATTAATATTTTAAATTTTATTAAATGAAATATGTATAATATTTAAATGTGAATATATTTAAAAATGAAAGAAAATTCAATTATTTAATTTAAACTAATTTTATAATTTTTAAAAAATATTATATTATTTTTATTTAATATTATAATTTTTTAAAATTGAATATATTTTGTTTTGTTTGACATATTAGTTATCAAACGGCTTGTAGCAGATTGGTGTACTAGGTCAGTTACTCAACCTGGGTCCAAGATTCAAACTCTCTTGGTGGATTTGTTAATTATTTTTTCATTCATTAATGTTAGCAATCCTACATTGGATTCTCTGAGGAATAGGATGCCTATAAAAACTATCCTCATAGAAGATGCAAGCATCACTACGTCTTAAAGCCACTGTTTTGAAAATGGGGCTAGACTAGCTAGTTCAATCGTCGATCGATAGCATTTTCGGTCTGGTTTGCTTTATTAAACCGTTTGAGCATTGGATCGATCACAAACCGTCTAAACCAACGATCGAATCAGTGACCCGATGGAATCGGGCGATTCTAAACGAACCAAACAGTTCAAGTTGCCCCCTCTTTTCATAAGCATGGAAGACTCCACTATATATAATTTTTTGGGAAAAGGCCATCATTGGGACCCGTTATTTTATAACAACGCCCAGCCCCCTACCTTGGCCATTTTGTGGGCTCAAGACTCAACAATTTTAGTAATAAGTTTTAAGTCAATGATTTAAATATAACTTAATTTAAAATCAATTTAATTCATTAAATGATAAGTATGAAGTTTTATCATTTTTTTTGTTTCAATTTATTCTTTCTTAATCACTAAATTTTTTCTTTTCTTTAATACTTTTGGTGGTATAATTTTCAAATATAAGGCTCAAATTCATTTAAAATATTTAGTAGTCTCACTTTATTTTCCATTTTTATCTTTCAATTCTTTCAATCGGATCTTTGTCAATCGCTTCTACAATCATTTCTTAATTTTCCAAACCTTCCTCAATCATATTGTACCATTTGTGCTTTTGATTAAATTTAGCTCAAGATTAGAAATGATATATCAATTTGAACTTTGTTGTTCTAACGATGGTGCTGAAATGATTTTGTGGACCCCGCATTTCGGCTCATGCGTTTCCCACTCGATGGCGAGCTCGATTTTAGTTTTGGAAAATTGATTTTATTTGATTAAGAAAATGACTTGGAGTCGCCACTTATTTTTGTTTTATTTTTAAAAGGGTAAACAAAATAAGAAAGAAAAACCCTAAGTGTGACTCCTTATTTTGGAAAAGGCGGTCTGCGAAAAACCGGATCGGGTTCGGGGGTCAGGTTACTTATCGGGAAGGTACGGTACGGACCGTAGCACCCCTTTAAGTCCCTAAAGTCAGGTCTCTACTAATAAAATGAAGCAATCATGGCAATTGATGAATAAATCAACGAATACCTAGAATGACCATGCTCATGTGAAAATCAAAACACTCAATAAGAACGATCGAAATGGGAGCGGAGCATACCTTGGCATCAAACGATCAGTGCGCTATCAAGAAGGGGGGTTAGCGCACAATTAAGAGATAATCTCATGCATATCATAGAGCAGAATAAATCAAACATGTATGATACTCGAGTCAATCAATCAACCAATCGATCATCAAAATCATGTATGTGGGGCCCCCACCGAAGCCCTTTTATTTTGCATGGATTAATTTCGCAATTTCCATTATTCAGAATTACAAAATTAAATCATGCTTATTTTAAAACATTTAAAGAAACGAGGAAAATGTGAAAAAGTCTTGCCGAAGAGAAAATGACAATCTATTTTTATTAAAAAGCGGATTTTTGGAACTTAAGAAAAATGCTAAGGATGGGAAAATTTGATGATTTGAAACTAATTAAAAAAAACAGAATTGAAGAAATCATTTTACAAAATGGGGTTTAGGAATTTATTTTTAAGGTCAAAAAAAGGAAAGGGTCCAGGAAGGTGACACATGGCCCTGGGTTGGCCATGCAAAAGGTGGCCATGCATCTCAAGAGAGAAAGAAGATGGGGCCCACGGTTAAATTATGCCTTCTTCATCATACGTAGCACAATTATCAAAACCAAATATTGACTCATGCTGCCCAAGTTCCTCTTTGCAATCAATTTTCATCTCTTTGATTGTGCTAGTAAAAAAAACCAATCCTCCGCAATCTCAACACGTGTCTCCCCATTATCATTTGGAGCAGCTAAAACACTTTCATAACTTATCTCTTGCCGGAGCTCTTCCTTTAAGCTAGTGGAAACGCCATTCACGATGCCTTCGACCTCGCATGTTTGCTGATTTTCAGAAAAAGCATCTGAATAACTCCCAAAAATTCTTTCTTTGCTGCCAGGAAAAATCCTTTTGGTGCATTCTTCAAGCTCAGAGCGTCATCGATGCAAACCCGAAGCAGGTGGCTTCCCTTGCTGCCGCTGCCAAACCCGTCGGAGCCACCACCAGCGCTACCGCCATACCCGCATTCTCCTTCAACATCCCGTGGATCTTCTTCATCGCCGCGGACTTTGGTGGTCTCTATCAAAGAACCACATGACCACACACGTGATTCATCAAGCTTCCCAAGCCGTGGGCCAGTTTCAAAGATATTCAATGCATGAGCCCGCGCGCCAACAAGAATTCCATTACCTATAGCTCGTGCTAATCTGCCAAGTGAGAAACAAGGGATGGAATATCCCCAACAACGGAGCGCTCCCATCCACGGCGTGGGCAACTATATGGCTGGAAGTTACACGAGTCTTCACGCGTACACTTGGTGTGGTAAGAGATGACCTCAGGGCACCCCAAACTCCTCATTTTCACATTGCAACTCAAGTGACATGGCCACCTTCTCTAGTGCAAGACACCTTATATCACCGGGCTGTTGTATTCAACTGGGACATTTGTTGAGTACTCTTGCTTTGCAGCATTGGCCAAGGGAGCCTGGTCCCCAAAGGGACAATCCCTGATCTCTAACTTTCGAAGGCTTTTGCACCCAGACAGAACATGATGGAGCCCCAAATCACCATCTCCAGCAAAAGCCACAGATAGCATTCCTAGCTTCTTGGCATGGGTTCCAATGTACTTAAACACCCGGTCAGTGAGAAGACTAGAGAGGGAAAGGCGATGTAGTTCTTTACAGTGCCCAACAATGGTGCCAAAACCCACATCAAGTGGCTCCAGGGTTTGGATAATCACGAGTCCGAGGTTCAATAATGCAGAGACGGAAACGAGTCATGTTTGGCCGATTTTTGGCGATGGAAACTAAGGCAGCATTTGTCATTTGACGGCAGAAGTATAGCACAGAGTGGAGCTTAGGGCAGCCTTCAGAAACAGAGACGAGCCCTTGTTCTGTCAAGGCTACATTTCCCTCCATGTCACATGGTTCAGAAGGGAACACCCTCAGTTCTTGCAGATCTTTGCAAGATGCAGCTAGAGCATCTAGGCCACTGTCTTCAATGTAATCAAGTACCCATAGCCGCTGCAAATTCTGACACTGGGTGACCAGCTTGATGAGATCAGGACTTTGGATAGTGGCATAGCTCAAATTCAAAGATGTGATCTCAGAACAGGCAGGATAAACGACTGGAAGATAATCCGGGATCACATCCCAAAATCCAGACAGACTCTTGAGCTCTTTGCAGTTTGAAAAAGCTCCTGCTAAACTTGAGAACACTTCAAGCCGGTGCTCAGTTGAGTAGGCATGGCTGTGGTTGCTTGGCGTTCCGGTGATGGGCGGAGGCGTTTCGCCGCCGGCGTCGTTCGAGGTCTGCTTTGCTGGCTTTATTTCTTTCTCAAATTCCTTAATCAACCCACTTTAAAACATCAAGAGTAATGGAGCACTCCCATCCACAACATGGACAGCTATATGGCCAGAAGTTACATGGGTCTTCATGTATGCACTTGGTGGGGTGAGGGATGAACGGCAAGAGGAGATGGGTATGAGGTGAAGGTGAGTGGCATGCATGGGGGGTGAGATATGGGTGTAAGGAGGTGGACGTGATGAATGATGCATGGGAGCCAAGGTACGTGGAGAATAGCATAACCAATGCATGGCCGTGCTAGGGTGGAGGGAATGAGAGGATGGTGTTTCTGATGGGTGGTGAGGGTGAAAGCTGGGTAGTGAGGGAAAATGGGCATAATGGTTGAGGTGGCCATGCAGGGGTAGAGGGGACGGGTCCAATGATGGGCGGTTATAAAATGGCACGTGAGGTAGAGAGATGAGAAGTGGTGGTGTGCATGAGGGTATAGAAGACGGGTGATGAGTGTACACATGGATTTCATGCATGGCATGAGGAATATGTTATGGCCATGCATGGCCATGTGCAGCCATGCGAAGGTGAAGGAATAGAAATGGCCATGCATAGGTGAGAATAATGGACTTGAGGGACACTTGAAAGAGAGTGGGTGAGTAGTGTGGTGTAGAGAGAGAAAGCATGGTAGAGGAAAGACGAAATGGGTTAGTGAGTTGGATGGATAAGTTTTGAGATGTTAGAGAGAGAAGTGAGGAGTGAGAAAAAAAGTGAGGAAAAATGGGTTTGGTGTAGTGGGTACGTGGAGTGGTGAGCACTTGCACGAGAGTGAGGATGAATGGTGCATGCATGGTGTTGAATAGGTTGGAATGATAACAGTGTGAGAATCATGAAAGATGGGGTAGGCATTGAGGACGTGGGTAGTGAAGAGAGGTTTAGGTATGGTGATGACCGGGCTCAATTAGCATCCCTTTTATTGGACACTTGGTCATTCTCTGAGCCATTGAGGACCAGAAAACAGTCAAAGCTTCGGGTCTACACGCATCATCATATATGATAAGTGGCTAGGCGTAATGGGGCTCATAAGATTGAGCCCGCTCATTGAAAGTGAAAGCAAAACCTGATAATGGCTCCCCAAAGTACCCAATCCTTTCTCTTTGGCTCTCCATGTTCCAAAACATCAATATCAAACTCCTCTTGGATAATGACAGCTTCATTGATTTCCTCCTTGATGGCCTTATCGTGGTCGTCTTTAGACACCTTCATAGCCTTGAACTCACAGTGAACTCTTCTAAGATTCATGGTCTGAGGGAAAGACCCAATAGTTGTAGTGGGAAGGACTGGGAGGCACGGCTTCTACTGTGCATCTAACCATGCACTGACATCTGTGGCTCGGCGGCGATCAGAATCCTTCAAAGGAGCAACAGACTTTCGGACGTTCTCACTTGTCACCTTCGGGTAGAACTTTCTGGAAGGATGAGCCACAGCTTTATAACAAAAGGTCCTGATCTCTCTGATCAGATAATGCCTTAACCAAGATGCTCATTTCATGCACTTTATGTTATGCAAATACAAGCCATAAATTGATCTCTTTGTCAATCTTAGCTTCATCCACAAAATCAACAGCAGTGTGGAGAAGAGAACAGGATGTAGACACAACAAGATTGCCTTTTCCATCTGCCAAGTAGGCTCTAGTTCTGGGTACCCTTGAGTAGATGCCTCGCCCACTGGGAGTCATGAATCTGTGATAGTAAGCCGGAGCGTAACTCTCTCCCCTCAAACGTAGATCAGGACGCGAAACACATAGTCCAGAGCAAATTCGGAAATGTGAGCCGGAAACAGGGATATGGATGGAGATACCGGGAACATAGGAAGGAACAAAACAAGATATATTGTACCCAGAACAAATTAAATAGAATAAGCAAAGTATTAAGTAAGATCCCTTCTCATTTTAAAATCAAATGGATCACAAACCAGCGGTGCAACAAGAGCGGTCAAGGCAAATATCAAGATGAGACCATTAACAAACTTCTACTGTTAGAGTAAGCCATATTCAGATAAAACAAAACTAAGAGAAAAACAATACAACATCTCACCTATACCCCAACAATCAATCAATGTCCAGAAAAACGAAAATAACTAGAGAGAACGAAGGATAAAAGAAAAAGAGAAACAAAGATGAGTGAGCCTGAATGGTCTCAGAAGTTACCACAAAATCAGCTGGAAATCCCCTTTTCAAAGTCCTTGCTCTCCAAAAACTCCCCGCAGAAGTCCTTCCCCTGCCTTCTAAAAAAAAATCCTTGCCCTTTTCAATCACCCCCCCTGTTCCTATCTTCTTTGGCAAGCCACTACTTGCCCTACTGTTCCTCGCATCAGCAGCACGTCCACTGCTAACCACCAGCATGGCCGCCCACGTTTATGCAGCTGATTTCCCGGGTGTGGAGAAAAGAGGGACCCCCCCCCCCCCCCCCCCCCCCCCCCCCCCCCACTTATCTCCAATGTGCTGCTAGCTCCTCTAATGCCATATTAAAAACTAAGATCTCCCAAATGGGGTCTACAGATTTGTAATGTCGGGGCTTTGTCTGGTCTAATTTTCGATTTTTGATTATCAAATCATAAATTTGAATTTTTATCACTTTAATTTAAGGGTTGTTTATTCCTGAATTCTTTGATGGGAAGGTCCCTGTTTGAAGGAAGAGTAGAGTGGATTGACAGATAAGAGGAAGTGGAGAATAGTAGAACTACTCTTTAAAAAGCAAATGCTTAATATGGTAGAATTTTTAGCTCTTTAGATTTGTGGCCTTTGAAGCTCATTTCCCGTCCACGTCCACGTATGTGATTACACCGAATCATGTAATATTAGCAGGTTTTCTCTATTTTATTTTATTTTTCTATTATATTAGGATGTTGTGAATTTTTGTAATAAGTGGTATCAAAGTGGAAAATGTGAAGATGGTAAAAAAAAAAATATATATTTTAAAGATGATCTTAAGAATATATATATATATATATATATATATAAAGAAACAACTATTCGAATTGAAGATGGATGAAAAAATAAATGTTAAGAATCATATAAAATAAATTTAGCAAATGTATCACCTAATTATTAAACATAGAGGTTAAGATTAATGAAAAAGATCAAGTCATTATTTTATTGGCATTTAAATCCATTAGAGCTTGGTGACCCGATTTCTTTTTTTGGTTAAACCAGAAAAGTTTATGGTGCGATATATATATATATAATGATTTTTCCTTGCTTCATTTATTTATTTTCACCCATTTATATTTTTGAGATGGTATATAGGTTTTTAGGGATTTATATTGTAGCCGCTTGATACTTTCTCCTTTTGTACCAATTTTTGATATAGTGGATTATTCTTCTCCTCTTCACGTGGTTTTTTCCGTCTAGGGTTTTTTCCACATAAATCTATATATGTTTTTGATAAATAATGTTTGCATCAAAACTTCCACCGACATAACAAACTAGTATGAGTTGAAGATTTTTGAAAGAGTAAAAGATCACAAAACACACAAGATGAAAACAACAAGAATTTCAATGAAGGTGGAGTCGATTGCTCTCTTGTGATGATATAATACAATAAGCTTGTATCATGGAGAGTTTGAAGATCAATTTCATGGAATTTGGTTAAAGATGGAGATTGTTAGGAAGTGTCTTAAATTCCTCATTAGTATAAATTCTTTTTTTGTAAAGAATATTATATAGACTATTTCTAGGTTGATATATATTGTAATATTAGACTTCCTTATAGAATAAGGAATATTGTTGGAAATATTTCTATAAATATTTTAGGTCATGAAGGGAAAAAGTTATGAGATATAGATAAACTTATAAAGACTATACTAAGTGGATAGAGATGTGAGGAAGATAGAGAGGTACCTCGTGGAGTGAAAAGGCTCGTGGTAGGGTAAGGATACAAAAAGTGGGAAAACATGTGATGTTTTAGGAACCCAATAGTTGTATCTGGTTATATCTTCTGTAATGTTTTGGTTTTATCATATGTAATGTTTTCTATTGTATAGTGAAATGATTCTCTCTCATCCGTGGACATAGGTATGGTTGACCGAACCACATTAAAACATTATGTACTGTATGTGTTATTGTTTTATCTTTGTTTTCTTGATTAACGATATTTGCATGAAAGTTTTCACTGTCGCAACAAAATCAAAATCATATAAGACAATGATGACTACACTTTTAGTTAGAAATACAATGTTGACAGTGGATAAAATGTCAAATGCTCTTTTATATACAAAAAAATATTAAGCAGTTAAGTAATTTGTTTGGATAAGCTCTTATGATGAATTTTGAATCATGACATGATTGGACAAAATTGTGAGAGAGATATTATAATGGAAGAGATGATCATTCTCATTCACACTTTTGAAGGGATATGAAGAGTTATTACTACCACAAAAAGGGTCATATCAAAAGGTATTGCCAAAAATTGACAAGGTACCTAAAAAGAAGGAAAATTTTTGAAACCCAAGAGACTTCAAATTCTAGTAATATTGTTGATGAAGAGTTTGATAAAGAAGGTGATATTCTCTTTATTATAGTTGATGAAAATTTTGTTGACTTTTAGATTTTAGATTCTAAAGTTTCTTTTCATATGTGTCTATTTAATGAGTGGTTTGATACCTTCTTCCTAATCAATAAAGGTGTTTTAATAGTTATATAAGGGAAAAAGATGAAAGATTTATGCACTTTGATTAGAAGATAGATTTCGGTAGAGTAATGAAGGTGGAACCATTCCATAAAGGGTTTTTTGTTGGTGTTAATGAAGTTGTCGAAGTAGAAGAGTGTGAGAAGATGATGATGACTTTATTTTTGGCTAAGAGTACCCATTGGCACAAAAATGAAAGTAATTGTAGAAGAAATGAAGTTATAAGGAAGATAAAAACAATTTTTTAAGTCAAGTTTGACAAGAGTGTTAACTCGATATATGTTTATTTTCATTAATTATGTAGAATTGAGAGAATTCAATTCAATTAAGGTGGAGATTGTTGGGATATATATAATTCAAATTAATATTTTATTTATTTATAGAAAATTTAATATTAGTAGAGTTTTTGTTTTGATAAATTCCTTTTTGAGTTTGACTAGGATAAAAAACTATTAGTTTCATACGATTCTATAAATATGTGGTTTATATAAGAATAACGGAGAGAAAAAAAAGAAGAGAGAAAAAAGTGAATGAGAGTGATTAACAAAGGGTGTATTGAGAGAGTTCAAAGTGTGTGTTCTTGAAATTTATTAATAAATTTGATCTCTCTTTTCTATGAATGTAGAAGGTTATATCAAAATATATAAATATTTTATTTTCTTTATTTTATTTTATTTCAATACGTTTAGCCAGTGTGATTTTTCACTGACAAAACCTACCATCAAGGTGCACCAAACCAGATTAGGTTCCTCAAACTTTGCGAACATGGGTAAAACGTTTTGATGATATTAATCTTAAAAAGACTTCCCTTACGATGAAGGATGAAGAAAAGTGATACAAGCCTCCCTTCAACAATGCGAGCAGTTACTGAAGGCAACAAGTGAAGATGGGGATGTGACCCTTCATCACCCATCTTAACATGTTGGGATGACCTCTCCTTTCATTGACATCATCAAGTGGACGCTTCCACTATAAGTGGAAGGAGACTTCCCTCCACATAAAAGCGTGCATCTACCCAAAGATAGGTAACATAATAAGAAAATAGAAGTCTAGGTTTCAAAAAGCCTATATGAAAACAAAACAATGGAGACCACCCTAAAGTGGGTAGTGTGGGATAACTCACCACCAATATTATCTTGAAGGATTTATTCACATATATACCTATTCCTATACAAATAATTGATAATACGAAATTCAAGTATCTATAAGGATACATTGTAAAAATCACTTTGGTATTTCAGCCGTATTTCAATTTAGCCTTTATTTTTTCTAAGTAATCTCAATTTAGAACTACACTTAATTATTAGCTAGACTGTTTTGTTAAGATTTTTTTTTTTTTTTTTTTATAAAAAATCAATGATTTTTGTTTTTTAAAAAATAAAAATAAAAATAAGACAATATCGTTGATTTATAATGTTTTTTCCCTAGCTTTCGTGAGACTCATACAATTAAATTAAAGAAAACAAAACACGTGTATAATTTGAATATAGAGTGCCCATCTACAAACTTAGGGTAAATTTTGTTCAACTTTTCCTTATATAACTTTAATGCGTTATCGTTACGAGATTATCATTCTTGTGTTAGTAAAAGAATGTGGAATGTAGAAAATAATTAGTCTACTTTCTAAGTGAATCAATGTAAAGCTTAATGCAGATGGAAGAAAGCAAAGCTGGTCTGAATGAAGTCAACGGCCATCTCAAACCATATATTGCACACTTAAAAGCATTTAAATAATAAGATTTCAACTTTAATAAACGTCTTGGTCCCGTAGCTCAGTTGGTTAGAGCGTTGGTCTTATGAGCCGAAGGTCGCGGGTTCGAGCCCCGCCGGGACCATGGCTCATTAATGTTTAAATTTTTTATCTTAGTTGGTTGATGTAGCCAAATTCAATTTGACTACTATTACTACCTCTCCCATTCCGTCTTTTTTTCAAGCCAGCCCAATAACAGCCCAATTGTTCTATAATGGCCATGGCACATGTGGCCCAAAATTGAGCTCAAGGTTCCCTCTTTTTTTAAGCCAGCCCGATTGCAGCCCAACAGCTGTATAATGGCCATGGCACATTTGGCCCAAATTTGAGCTCAAGGATTGCTGAGTGCGGCCCGAATTACGTCAAATATACATTGAGGGATACGGGGTTTCAGCTCCTACTCTTACTTTGATGCATGACATATAGTCTATTTTGAGACTGAAGGATGGAACAGACCCCTGAGGCTAGTTCAAGATAATCCCAAAGCTATAAGATGGTCAAGCCCAAGAGATCTAGTTAAATTCAGGTAACTATGACAATTGATTTGTAAATCAGTAGATACTAAAGAATGAAGGAATATATCAAAACAATAGTGAAAGCATAATTAAGGATCAATCAAGTAAATCATTCACACTCAAAGAATTTCACAAACAACGAAAGGAAGAAGCGTAACTCAATAGCATGTTAAGCATTGCCATAAAACAAAAGAGTTAATTCACAAGCAATAGTCTCAGTATAAATAATATGCATTTCATCCAAAACATGAAGCAAGGATATAACAACATAGAAATCAAGCTAAGCAAGATGAATCAGTCATGATAATATAACATACATACTAATGGAAATAAGGAGATAAGGGAAAGAAGTGTACCTCAATAGCATATAAAGCTCTTGCATAAAAAATGATTTAATTCACAAATAATAGTAATTAATTTAAGACCATAAGCAAAAGCTAATGATATATCTTGATACATCTCTAATCATGGAGTAAAAGATGACAAAGAATGAATTCAAGAGAATAAGATTCAATAATCATGTTTACAAGCTAACTCATGCATTCTTTTATACGAGTTAATCTAAATAAAATATTAAATGAAGAGTTTTGATCTAAAAGAAAGTTCAACTTATGTGTTGAATATATATGCAATCTGAATCAATCATAAAAAGAACTCACAAACATGGTCAAGAATGATCAAATTACCAAAGACATGTAAATCATCATTAATATTGCAGAATAAAAGTATCTACAAAATAATTCCTAAATAAATATCTAGAAAGATTATTTCATCCAAAGAAAAATTGGGCAATATCTTTAATATGTTTAGATCGTTATCCAAAAGGTCAAATTAATTAATTGTATCTAAATTAATACTAGATTAAATCACAATAGAATCACTACACAAATTAATCAGCATATGATCAGAATAGGAAACTTTGAAAAATAAATCCCCAAAAATTATTTAGATATAAAATTTTATCATGAAAAAAATTAGTAAACCTTAATTATGTGTCTAGATTACAAACCAAAAGTCCAAATTAATGAATTATGTCTCAATTAGTAACAAATTTCATAATGCCACAATTGGTCTAGAACAGGGCATTTTTCCATAGCATATAAAGATTGATTTATTTAGCTAACCTAGATATGTGTTAAAATCTTACCAAAATTCAAAAAAACTTATTTAATAGGTCTAATTTATAAAAAAAATAATCGCAGATCATGATCATTCACGTAGAATATTTAAAATTAAATAAATAGCCCCCTAACTCTAGAGAAGGACCTATGCAGTAGGTGCAAAGAAAAAAACCCATATCTCCTATTTGAGAAATAATTTTTTTAATATTTTATATGTATAAAATTAAATTCAAGAAGTCTATATTAAGGAAAAAAAAAATCAAAATAAATTAAGGGTATCATTCAATAATTTAATTTTATATAATAAGAGTGTTTAGAATAGAATGAAAAAAGAACTCATGAAAAAATTGATTGATATCTCCTAATTTGGAAATTGACTTAAACAAAGTTTCATTAACATATTTAGGAAGTGTATAATATCATGAAATCATTAGAAAAATTTTAGAATGTCTATAAATAATTCAAAGCTAATTTTTCATTCCAAAGTTTAACAAATCAAACAAAGTGGCCACAAAATGTTTGTTCTTGAAGAACTTTAATTTAGGAATTTACCAATTCTCCAAATAATGTCCATGGAAATTATCCATGCTTTCTTAATCTTATGTGATCATTAGATAACCTCACCTAGGAAAGGAATTACTCCATTGATGTAGAGCCATGAATTTATTTCATGTGTTTCAAAATCGAAATTCATTTGAAAATTAATGTAAAAGTGCATATAGATTGAAATTGGTAGCATAACCTTTGAAAAATAGATTTTCATACCTAAATGACCTAAGATGAAATTTAATCTAATTTCAATTATAATATATGAAACAATAAGATGCAATCAAGCCACATTTAATTGATAATTCAACAACACTCATGTGTGGCCTATACATCCACACCAAACATATCTTAATATTTCTATAATCATGTAAAGAAAAAAAAGGAGAAATTAAAATAAATAAAAAATACTAAAAATACAACTAGCCTGAAATTTCTTCAAAACTTGGTAATAAGTGATCTCCAAGCCGGGTGTGTGACTTATCTAAGCTACAAAGTGGCTGCCATTCTCCATTAAACCGAAGCATCAATACAGACCATAGTGACTAAATTCTCCATTAAATCAAAGTAATAACACAACTGAAAGTGGACGGAATTCTTCCATTAAAACAAAGCATTAAACACGCACAAAGTGGACGAAATTCTTCCATTAAACCAAGGCATCGACGTGCACAAAGTGGCAGCCATCTCTTCTATTAAAACATGGCTTCATTTTAGCTTAAATTGGCTGAATTTCTTCACTACATTAAGCTTCCATTACAGCTGAAAAGTGGCTGAAATCTCCATTAAAATCAAGCTTCCATTACGGTTCAAAAGTGGCATAAAAAAAAGGAATAATTGTGTTTTGGACTAGTTGGACCCAAAAATTAAGATCTGATCCATGAAAGTTGCATAATTGATGGGAATGATATAAAATGTGAAGAGACTAATATACCCTTCAAAACTATTTTGAGTATTTTCTACCACAATATTTGACAAACTTTTTTATTTTAATTTTTTAATAATTATTCTGAAAATTTATTATTTTTAGAAAACTATTTAAAAAAAAATATTCTAAAAATATGTCATTTAAAAAAAATAATTTTAACATATTTTTAATTATTTTTTACATACATAATTTAAAATATATATATATATATATATATATATATATATATATATATATATATATATATATATATATATATATATATATATATATATTTTAAGATGTTTGATTTTTAAATAATAATAATAATAATAATAATAATGATAATTTATTTTTATTTTTTTTGTAAAAGGGTGTATTTTTTTTTCCAAATCACTAAATTAAATTAAAAGTTATTAAGGTTTATAAAAGGAATAAAATTTAAATTAATGTTTTTTTTTTCTATAGTCAATAAAGATCATTTTTGGAAATATAAAAAATCTATATCCTTCTTCTCAATTTTCACATTTTCTGTAGGTATTGGGTTTAAATAGTGAACTTATATGAATCAAATCTTAATTTTAGGACCCAACTAGATCAAAACACAATTGTCCCTAAAAACAATTTAATAGCATTCTCCACTAAAACAAACACTCATGCAACCATGTATATATTCTCCGTTATTTTAAAAACATTTATCCACAAAATTTCTCCACCGAATTCAATTCATTCTTCACCATTAAAACTCATCATTCAAGCCATTGATTCTCACCGAGTACAACTCATTTCTTACCATTAAAAATTCAGCATTCAAGCCATTAATTATCCACTAGATGTGACTATGAATGGCCATAATTCTCCACCAAAAATCACCATGGACAGCCATAATTCTCCACCAAAAATCACCATGGACAGCCATAATTATTCTCCATTTCCAATTGAATTTCCACCATAAAAAATCTCCATATGCAGCACGCACTAACAGAGCTCCATTAGCAAACACGCAATTTTCTCCATGAGTCAATACTACGTAGCATCAAAGTGGCTGCGAATTCTTTCCTTTTTCCACTCAAATTTATCTCTCCAACAACTTTCTTGTTGGCCAAACAAGTCTTCCACTCTTTAATCTCTCTCATTCGTCCTAAATAAAATTCTAGAGATCTCGTTTCTTCCTCCAAAGTTTCAAAAGTTTAAGGTTCAAAGTTTTCTCAATTTTTTAAATTCTCCTTTTATACTTTTTTCTTTTCCCCTTCTCAATTTTCACTCAAAAATTTCAAAATCTTTCTGGAGAATTCTTCCCCTCACCAAATAAAAAAAAATAAAATAAAAATCAAGATCTTTCAATTTTATTAATTTTTTTCTTAATGACAATTTTGTTAATTGATAGTAAATTAGATTTTCATGTAAATTGCACAAAATTAAGATAATTTGATTTATTATAAGGCATAAGTTCTGCAAAATTTTTTAAAAATGAATTTGGTTCTATTTTGTGTGAAAAATATAATTGGAATATTATAACAAAGTTAAAGATCCAAAAAGGAAAAAAATATAGAAAAATTGCTTTTTTTTTTTTTCTCGTTATGAAGTAAAAAAAAAAATCCATCAAAACAAAATTGTCTTACAAAAAGTGAAAAATTTAAAAAACAAATAACTCTAAAAATATCTAAGTCTCCAAACAAGTTGCTATTGAGACTTGAGTATTAAAAAATCTAAGTCTCAAAACAAATTGCTTTGATTTTGAAACTCAAGTATTAAAAATTCGGAATATATCACCGATATATCTGCGATATATTGGTGGATCCCGCTGTGATATTTGGAAAGATATTGGTATTTATTGCCATGCAATGCGATTTTTTCATGAGTTTCTCGATATTTGACCCATATATCAATATTTATCATCAAACATACTACACAGTAATATAATCACCTACATTTTTATATATTTTATGTTTACACTTTAATTTTATATATATTTTAGAAATTAAAACATTAAAATAAAGTTTTAATAAATATATCAATTTTACTTATTTATTTTCAAATTCCATTTAATTCATTATTAAAAATAGAAAAATCATGAATTATATACAAATATAATAAGTATACATATATTATAAAGTAGATTAATTATCATTTTATTATTAAATTTATTTTTAAATTCTACAAATTATCATTTTAGTATTAAATGCATTTTTAAATATCACCTATTAATATTATAAAATGTCATAAATTATTTAATTTATATATCAATTTCTTTATGTTTCAATTATAATATAGGTATTATTATTACTTATATCGTTTCTTAGAAGTTTTCCAACATTTTTTTGAGTTTTTATAATTTTCACTCTACCGATATTTTGTGTCAAAATATCCATCGATATTAACCGATATATCCCAATATATTCCAATATACCCTTAAAACCAAGTTACTAATATTTTCACGAAAACCGATATTTTCATGATTGATCATTTTCCCATATCTTGGCTTCATTACTTGCACAAATTTAAACATTTTTCCATCATGAACATCATTTTCATTATCTTCTTATAAGCTCCTTTTTCTTTATGCACAATTTGACATCAATTGCATTTTAAAATGACTCCATAACTCAGAAAAGATGTTATTAGTCATTGCAGGAGCAACATGTCAATTAAGTATTTTAGGCATGATTATTACCCTAGAACAAGTATAAAATATATAACAATTAACACCAATATATGCACTTTTTGAGTAATAATCATTCCTCCTAACCAACACATTACTAGTCCCTTAGTAGTGACATTAAACAAAAAGAATATTAAAAAAGAAATCATTAGTCACATAAGTAAATCATTTGGAAAATGTCTAAAAATTTTATAGCATAAATGGTTGACAAAAAAAAAAAAAAAACACCTTACTATCCATAGGCATCATCAAAATCCTACCCTATTTTCTCTTACTAATGGAAAGAATATCATGCAAATTAAAACATCAAAGACATATCCATCTCCACTCCCTAAAGCAATCTTTCTGCACAAATCTTGAGTCTAATTAAGATAGCACCTTGATATACTATTTAAAACTAATCCTTACCCTAAACTCACTCAAATCATCTCAAGCAATACAATCACTCTCTCATAGGTCAAGAAGACACCCATTTTTATTTATTTATATTTTTTAAAAGACTTATTATAAGATGACAATGCTAATGGTATCTCCTAAGTATATAGTCCATGTAGTGGGGATCCATTGATGACTCTCAACCAAAAGACATAGAGCACTGAGTTTATGAGACTAGTTCACTAGCCACTGACTTCTTGGACTTCACCTCGGACTCTACAAATAGGGTTTGATACCTTAGCACCTATAATTGAGCTCATATTCTACCTATCCACCTTTGTACCAAGCATTGAGATCGGTGACTCCAAACCAACATGGCTTAGTGTATTGGGCTTTAAAGACCTTTGAGCCATATACTCCCCAAGCCTTGCTCAAATTTCAAAATAAACATAACTCTTTTTATTCATCAACCTTTTAATTTTTTTTTTCTTTCAATTATGGGCTCATTGGCCTCTTTTCAAGGTATCTTAACTTAATTCAAATTCAATCCATGCTATAAAGATAATTTAGTCAAAGTCTCAAGGTTAAACTAGTTGTTCATCTTATACATAGGGTTTAATTTGTGTCAAGACTCACATAGAAATAGTCCTTAGAAAAATGAAAATTACAAAGCAATATCAACTTAAATTCACCCAACAAATCTTATAAGATCAAACAAACAAGCTAGTATTCTAAATCAACTTCTTTCAAGTTAGGTACACTCATTTATCCCTCACAAATGCTATAGTTTTCTTACTTTTTTTTAACCAACTAAGTCACAAATATGATTTATGAACTAAAGCAGAACAAAAGTCCTAAAAAAACCTAACAATTAAAGCTATCAACATATCCCCTTCTTTTCCTTTCTAACCCTCCCCTAATCTAACTTGTATATTTTTCTCAATGTGTAATTAAAATATACAAGAAAGGAAAGGAAAGGAAGGTACCTTCATCTCACATGAATTTCAACTCTAAGAGCTAAAAAAAATTAAGATCAAACAAGAACATTGTAGGATATAAATGATAGAAGAGAAGAAAATATGAAAAAAAAACTACTAAAAGCAAAAACTATGCTAGAGACACAATGCGTGGAGTGTGAAATCAAGGTATAAATGATGACAATAACACAACAAAACATGATTTCAATAGTGAGCGGATGCTAGTGTTGCAAAAATTGTCTAATCATTGCTTTTCCTTCATCTTTGCTTAGTAGAACAAAAGTGGACTTTCAAATGGATGCTCATATGGGTGTTCTCATGGTATTGGGAATCAAGGCAAAGAGCACCTCATTTTATGTTATTATGAAGAAATTTCACATCATCTTTCTAATTTTTGCATGACCATGCGAGATGCACTTGAGAATGAAATTTTCTATAGCTTACCTAACTATTTGACATGGTTATGAAAATTTTTCCATATATGTGCAAAGTATACTAGAGACATGAAATTTGCTACAATCTTGACATAACAACTTCACATGCTCATGCGAATTTTCACGTGACTATGCAAATTGGACTATAGAGCAAGGAAACAACCCTTGCAACTGCTTTTTTTGCAGCATTTCCTTACCAAATTATAATATTTTGATTCATGGCCCTTAAATCCTACAAAATCAAAGAAATTAAAAGACAACTCAAAATCTCTACAAAAATCATTAAAAGAAAAATGAAAGAAATGGAATAAAACATGGGCAAGTTAGCCTTATGGTCAAGCCTAAGTCTCATATTTTATTTATTGCCTAAATATGCAAGGAAAATTTCGAACTGTAGGGAATTAAACCGAATTCCCAACCCGTGAGAAACAAAAATTAGAGAAAACACACGCCAAAGAAAAAACAATCATACGCACAAGACAATATTTACGTGGTTCGGCAATTTGCCTACATTCACGGAGTTGCAGGGATATCACTATTATCAAGGAAGAATACAGATTATGACCTAGCGGCTACAATATTCTCTTTCTATATATAACATGACAACCCCACCATACTAAAAAACCCTAATTACAAAAGGTGGTTCCACAATGGGCTAAACAGGCCCAACAGGCCTCAATAAATTTCCCATTAAAAAGCCATGCAATATTATTTGGGTCGGATCGTCAAACCGGATCAAACAAAATTAGGCTCCACAAAGCCCAACACGAACTACTATGTATATACGATGAACTAGACTTGGAGACTCACCTCACCCCAAAGATGGGTGAAGTAACATTTTATCAAATTCCAACTCTTTCAAAGACAAGTACAAATGGAATATTCCATTTGTAATCTATCATTACCAAAAAATTGAGTTTTGTTAATTGATTTAGATTTATTTTAGTGAGAGACTCAAGCAATTTCAAATTTTCAACAAACTAATCCATTGTAAACAGAATTATTTGTTCCAAATATATAGCTTTTTGTGAACAACTATTGTCATAGTGAATATTGTTGGCAAAAAGGTGTTGTTTCAAGGAATTGAATTCATTGCAAATGCCTATCAACATACTTTATCACAAAAATAATTATTTATAAAAAAACATTATTTGTAAAAGAGGCAAAATCATTCTTACAATGGATATTAATTATCATAAGTACCAACATACGGATAGATTATTTCAAAATTCCCAATTTGATGGTTTATTTAATGAACTAATTTCTAAAATTAATTTCAATAACACACATTTAAAATATTTTTAGAATTTTTAGAATTTCTTTTAAGTCTTTTGCCATATGTCAATATGTAATATGAACACTATAATTTTCTTATGTGATTTGTGAACATAGATTTATATGTAAATATATTTTATTAATAGTGATATATTTAAGATTCTAGTACTCTGTTTTCTAATACTTTCTTTTGGAGAGAAAATCATGAAAGATCATTGAATAATTATTTTCTAATAGTTCGTTTTTCAAGAGAAAATCATGAGGGATCATTAATAAATATATTAATTATTGAAATATTTAAAACATGATTATTTAATATTTCCTTAATTTCTTATCATCTATAGAAATAAATATTAATTCAATTTATATTTTTTGCTCCTTTATATGCATATTTTAGGAAATTATTATTATTTTATTATTTTGAAAATTTCATAGTCAATAGCCACAAAATCATGTAATGTTAGACAAAAAGCCATATTGTTAATGAAATAGTTTTAAAAAGTTTTCACAATTTCTTCTGAATGCTTTATAATTTTTTATTACATGATACAAGTAAGGATTAATTTAATTTATATTTTTTTACATTAAAAATAAATATCTCATGAATTTTTTAAATATTTCGTAATTTGTTATCATATAGTATAAAGTTATGAGATAAATTATTTGTAAAATATAATATTATTTTTAACAATAACAATATTTTTATAATCTCTCCTAATCATAGCAATAAATGTCACTAAAACAATATTTAAATCCTTTTAAAGTGTTTGTAATCTATTTTTTTTTTAAATTTTCTTTTAACTATATGACAATCATGAATATGAATTTAATTTATAATAATATATTTTCAATTTATAAGACCATACTTTTTTTAATGAAAATCGATTTCAAATTTTTATATTTTTGTAATTTCTTTTTAAATACTATTTTTGATTGAGAGATATTAAAATGTATGGATTTGATTAAGAATATTATATATATATATATATATATATATATATATATATATATATATATATATATATATATATATATATATATTATAAATTTGATATTTTACGATTTTGACAATCTATTATTGTGTTAATATTATGCTTCCTCTAAAGTAACCTCATCAGAAGTTCCATGCAATGGTTGAAAAGGGACATGTAAGACATAGAAGTGTCTCCATACTTGTAATAGGGGAGAGTATACATCAAAAAGATTTTGAAGCTACATCTTAGGGTATGTAATATGATATGAGAAGATGGTTCTTGACATCCCACAACATAAAGGTATAGTAGAGAGGTACAATTGGAGAGAGTTGAGGCATGTTAAAAATGCTTTAAGTTACCTAAGGTCTTTTAGAGTGAAGAAGTTCTCACTACTTCTTCATTGACAAATCTCCTTCAATTCCATTGGGTTTTGAGATTCCAAAGAAAATATAGTGTTAAAGAAGTTTCTTATTTTCATCTGAAGGTATTTGGGTACAAGGCCTTTTCGCATGTACCTAAAGAATAGAGGTTGAAACTTAAGGATAAAGCACTTACCTGTATCTTTGTTGGCTATGGTTATGAAGATTTGTTAGACATAAATTATCTAAACATGCTCATAACAATCCTTAAATAACAATTAGATTATAAGCGGAATTGAAAACAAATCGAAAATGTACCTCCTGCCATTGCCATTCTTACAGGTTAAAAACAACGTCTTCAATTTTTCATGTTTCGGGTGTTTCTAAACCTTTCTCAACCTCTTCTTAAATGGTGTTTTTAAGACTGAAAGAGATTGAAGGCTTAGGGTACCCAACCCATTATTCCTCTACCCCTTTTTAAAGACTCTCCCCATCACCGAGTCTACTTCGAGCGTGCACAGAACATAGGGTAGTGATGTGAACGTGGTTTCGAACGTTAATCCTCGTTCCTAAATTGATGGAATGAATGTGGACCACATTCCGAATCACGTCTTCGATTTGTTACCGAAGATCCAGGAGAAACATGTTTAGATAGCAATTAGATTATAAGCGGAATTGAAAACAAATTGAAAACGTACCTCCCACCATTGCCATTCTTACAGGTTAAAAACAGTGTCTTCAATCTTTCAAGTTCCAGGTGCTTCTAAACCTTTCTCAGCCTCTTCTTATATGAAGTTTTTAAGATTGAAAGAGATTGAAAGCTTAGGAGACCCAACCCATTAGTGTTCTGACCCTTTTTAAAGACTCTCCATCACCTAGTCTGCTTCGAGCGTGCACAGAACATGAGGTAGTAATGCAAACGTGGTTTTGAATGTTAATCCTTGTTCCTAAATTGATGGAATGAATATGGACCACATTCCGAATCATGTCTTCGGTTTGTTACCGAAGATCTAGGAGAAACAAAATCCCAACACTCTCCTACTTGGTCCATATAGTCCATTATTCACCATAGCAAGAAACAAAACACATGAATCATGGTGATAAGTCCTCTAAAACTGAGTATTATCTTCCATGTATCACAATGCATTATGTCTCTTAAACACTAGCCCATATAACTTAATGAATAAACCCTATGTTTATTCTAGGTCCAAACATTAATGATATTTCTCAATAAATGAATAAAAGGGTACATAAAGAAAATCAAATATGAGAAAACATCACAAATAGAGTTTCATTGAAAATAACATTCGTTCTTGCAACGAAAATCACACAAAGGAACCAAGTCCCAATCTATCTACATGATCCTTAAATTTCAACGGTGGCATGCCTTTAGTCAAAGGATCAACAATCATCAATTCAGTGCTAACGTGTTCAATAACCACTGTTTTCTCTTTAACATGTTCTCTTATGACTAAATACTTGATGTCGATGTGCTTGTTTCGACTACTGCTTTTGTTGTTCTTAGCCATAAAAATTGCAGCTGAATTGTCACAATATATCCTCAATGGCCTAGAAATTGAATCCATAACTCTAAGCCCAGAAATGAAACTCTTTAACCATACACCATGCGAGGTAGCCTCAAAACAAGACACGAACTCAGCTTCCATAGTGGAAGTTGCAATCAAACTTTTGTTTTTGCGCTTCTCCAAGAAATAGCTCCATCGGCTAGCATAAAGACATATCTTGAAGTTGATTTTCTCGAATCAATACAGCCAACGTAGTCCTAATCAGAGTAGTTAATCACTTCCAAATTATCAATCCGTTTATACATAAGCATGTAGTCTTTGGTACCCTAAAGATACCTCATCACCTTCTTTGCAACTTTCTAGTGGTCTATACTTAGATTAATCTGATATCTTCCTAACATCCTAACAACAAATGCAATGTCAGGTCTTGTGCAGACCTGAGCATACATCAAGCTTCCAACAGCAGAAGCATAAAGAATGTTCTTCATTTGTTCCCGCTTAAGATCATTCTTTGGGCATTAGTCCAAATTGAACCTATCGCCCTTCACAATGGAAGCTATACTTGGTGAACAATCCTTCATCCAAAATCTATTTAAAACCTTGTTGATATAGGTCTCTTGGGACAAACCTAAAAGGCCTCGAAATCTGTCTCTATGTATCTTAATGCCAATGACATAAGTAGTATCACCCATATCCTTCATGTCAAAGTTTTCAAAGAGAAATTGTATCATCTCATGTAGCAAACCTTTATCATTGGTTGCAAGTAAAATGTCATCCACATACAGAACAAGGAAACAAATCTTACTCCCATTGACTTTATGATATATACATTGATTCATAATATTCTCCACGAAACTAAATGAAGAGATAACATCACGAAACTTCAAATATCAATGACGAGATGCTTGTTTCAATCCATATATGGATTTTTTAAGCTTGCATACCAGATGCTCACCACCACTAGAGAAAAATCCTTTTGGTTATGTCATGTAAACCTCTTCCTCTAGATTTCCATTGAGAAAGGCCGTTTTCACATCCATTTGTTACAACTCTAAGTCAAAATGTGCAACTAATGTCATAATGATACGAAGATAATCTTTATTAGATATAGGAGAAAAAGTATCCTTGTAGTCATTTCCTTTCTTTTGAGTGAATCCTTTAGCAACGAGTCTTGCTTTATTTCTTTCAATGTTGCCCAATGAATCCTTATTTGTCTTGAAGACCCTTTTATATCCAATGGCTTTTGCCCCATCAGGCAACTCAACAAGATTCCAAACTTTGTTAGATGCCATAGAATTCATCTCATTTTTCACAGCATCATACCATAAATTTGACTCTTTGCAACTTATGGCTTGTGAAAACGTTTTAGGATCATTTTTGACTCCAATGTTGTAGTCCGATTCTTGTAGATACACAACATAATCACTAGGTATTGTTGTTTTTCTTGCTCTGGTAGATCTCCTTAATGTTGTATCAACATTTTCCTGATGATCATGTGCTTAACTAGTTGTTCAACAATTTCTAGCAAATTTTGAACAACTTGATCTATTGGATTGTCATCAGTAGTTTGTGGAACTTGAATGATTGATTGTTTATCACCTGTTTGAATTTGAGGGGCATTGTGAATGACAATCAATCTATCACTTGAAGTAGATGGTTGAACATCAATATGATTTTTTTCATAAACAATGTCTTGAAATTGATTATTCCCACTAATCAAGTCATTCTCAGGAAACTTAGCATTTTTTGACTTCATAATCTTAGTGCTGTGAGATGGATAGTAGAATCTATACCCTTTAGACCTTTTGTCATATCCAATGAAATATGCACTAATGGTTCTTGGGTTTAGTTTCTTCTCTTGTGGGTTGTAAACTCTTACTTCAAGCGGACATCCCTAAACGCGTATATGTCGCAAACTTGATTTTCAACATTTCCATAATTCAAATGGCATCTTGAGGACAACCTTTGTTGGAACTCGGTTCAATATATACACTGTCATTTTAAGAGCTTCAATCCACAAGGATTCATGAAGCTTGGAGTTGCTACGCATACTTCTAACCATGTCCATTAATGTTTAGTTTCTTCTTTCAACCACATCATTCTAGTATGGGAAACTAGACATGGTGTATTGAGCAACTATCCCATGTTCTTGAAGAAACTTTGCAAAGAGACCAGGTGTTTGTCCATCCTCGGTGTATCTACCACAATATTCTCCACCTCTATTCGTTCTCACAATCTTTATTTGCTTTCCACATTGTTTCTCTACTTGAGCCTTAAAAACTTTAAAGACACCCAATGCTTCATTCTTGTTATGAAGCAAGTAGATATACATGTATCGTGAGTAATCATCTATGAAGGAGATGAAGTATTTCAGACCATATGCGTCCATGTCTAGACAACAAATATCTAAATGCATGATTTCTAATATGTCTGTGCTTCTCTTGACACCCTTCTTAGACTTGTTAGTCTGTTTTCTCTTAATGCAGTCTACACAAGTGTTAAAATTAGCAAAATCTAAAGTATTAAGTACTCCATCATTTACTAATCTCTTAATTCTCTGTATGGAGATATGTCCCAATCTTCGGTGCCACAACATAGAGGAATCTTCATTCATAACACATCGTTTTGTACTAGTGTGAACATGCATAGTGTTATTAGTGGTATTGTTTTGGAAATTGATAAAGAAAAGACCATTGGACAATGTACCATTTCCAAAAAGATTAGATTTATAAAACAAACTGAAAGATGTCTCATAAAAACTAAAGGAATAACTCAAAGGTACAACTCTTGAAACTGAAATCAAATTCCTAGAGAAACTTGGAACATAAAATATCTTTTTTAAATTCAAAATAAAACCACTACTTAAAACTAAACTGCATCTTCCAACAACCTCCACATGTGAATGCATCTTGTTTCCTAAATAAATGCATTGCTCACTTGGCATTGACTTCCTTAGGTTTTGCATACCCTACAAGGTATTCAAAACATGAATTGTAGAACCAAAATCAATTCACCATGTGTTATAAATAACATCAACCATATTAGATTCATAACAAATAAATGAGATTGATTTACCTTTCTTCTCAAGTCATTTCTGGAATTTGGTGCAATCCTTCTACATGTGCCCCTTCTTCTTACAGAAAAAACACCTATTGGCTTTCTTGATTCTACCTTGGGGCGGTATTTTACCTTTCCATTTTTTTAGCCTGATTTTGATCATTTCCTTCCATTGCCATTAATGTACTCTCACCTAATTCCATTTTTAGCCTTACCTTCTCTTGAACACACATGGTCAGAAGCCCATTAATTGACCACTTATCCTTGTCTGTGTTGTAGGAGATTTTGAAGGGTCCATATTGTTGTGGAAGAGTGTTCAAAATGTAGTGCACAAGTAAGGAGTCAGACATTTCAACTTCAAGTGTCTTCAATTGTGTTGCAATGTCCCTCATCTGCATTATGTGCTCTTGCACACCACTCACATCGGTGAGCCTTAAGGATGAAAACTTCATTATCAAGGTGCTGGAAAGTGCCTTATCTAAAGTCACAAATTGCTCATCAATAGCCTTCAGTAATGCCTTGACATTGTGATGCTGATCGATAGAACCACGAATACCATAAGAGATTTTGGTCTTTATGAACATTAAACTAAGGCAATTTGATTGCTCCCATTGTTCATAAAGAGCCTTTTCAACTGCAGTGCTAGTATCAGTAATGGTTGGCTTGTCTTTCCTGATAGCATAATCAATGTCCATGCACCCTAAATGAAGGAGAATTCTCTCATTCCAAACCTTATAGTTATCACCTTTCAATTCGGGAATGTCATATTTTATATTAGAGAAATTCACAGGTTGCATGGCTGCACAAAAATCAAACATACATGCTTATAATTCAAAATTGAGACTAATAACCATATATCATGTTTTACCGATGTAACTCATGTTCCAAAATTATGAATCTAGTGATATAAAACTTGTTTGTGGGCTAAAGTTCTAAGTCAACTAGATCCATGTAAAACTTTATGATAAAACTATCAAATTATGTTTCATTTCCTAATTCTTGTGGGTAATTAAGAAATATAATTTGATATTCCATCATAATTAATCATACAAATATAATAAAAAATTCTTGTGGGATAAAATTTTATTATATCAAATATAATTAATTATCCATATTGCCATTTTTCTATATGTGATCCCAAAACACTTAATGTAAAATTTTGCATAATTAAAGATGTTGTGGATACTCCTTAATTAATTAAAATTACATGGATCACTTGACATTTAATTAATTCACAAAAAAAAGCTTATATAAATTGCATGAAACCATAAGCAATATGTACACAAAACTCAATATCAATGTAAATATTATTCAACTCAATATTGCATGTATAATAAAACAATATATTATACACACAAAATTATGAAATAAATATTATAAGCACATAAATATCTAAAATTAAATCCATAAAGAGCCTTTAAGACTCAATTTAATGTGCAAAATTATTTAATTTAATGTTGTATGCATAATAAATCATAATAATATACATACAACTAACAAAAATAAATAATTTAGCACATAAAATATGCATAAAGAAACCCATAAATTAACATATCTTAAAACACTAAATTTTATTTTTTTAAAGACATACTACTACTGGAGGAACTTGGGCAGTGGTTGGGGAAAGGCAAGGCTGAGACCAATTTGGCTACTACCTCTTTTCTTATTTCCTTTTTACTTATTCCTTCCTTGTTTACAGTCAAAATGACAAGCCCATGTAGTTGTCTTCTACCTTCAATCGGGTGTGTTTGACCCATTTGCGACCCAAAATGAAACCTATTGGTTTCCATGTATTCCATATAGTAGATTGACGATTTAAAACACTGAAATGTTAGAAATCTAATCTCCTAATGATTTCTAACCATATTTTTCATTAAAAACTTATAAAAAACCATAAACTCCAAAATACCAAAATTCACTGTATTTTTTTATTTATTAAAGACGCAGATTGTAAAAACAAACAAGGCAGAGGCATACAAAAGCTCTGATACCAAATGTTAGGCATAAATTATCTAAACATGCTCATAACAATCCTTAAATAGCAATTAGATCATAATCGGAATTGAAAATAGATCGAAAACGTACCTCCTGCCATTGCCATTCTTACAGGTTAAAAACAATGTCTTCATTTTTTTAGGTTTCAGGTGCTTCTAAACCTTTATCAACCTCTTCTTAGATGGTGTTTTTAAGACTGAAAGAGATTGAAGGCTTAGGGAACCCAACCCATTAGTCCTTTGCCCTTTTTAAAGACTCTCTCCATCACCGAGTTTGCTTTGAGCGTGCACAGAACATAGAGTAGTGATGCGAACGTGGTTCTGAACGTTAATCCTCGTTCCTAAATTGATGGAATGAATGTGGACCACATTCTGAATCACATCTTCGGTTTGTTACCAAAGATCCAACAGAAACAAAATCCCAACAAAATTTAGATACATGTTATGGGATTTAGTGAATAGGAAAATTATCAAAAGTAGAAATGTGATTTTTCATGAAGACCATGCATTTGTTGATATTAACTCAATTGAGAAGTCTAAAGATCTAATTGGTGATAGTGTTGATCATACATTGGTTCTTTTGTACAAGATCTTGTGGAGAAAAGAAGAACTAGGTTTCCTTTTTCTTTTACCATGGCTATTGAAGGACTCATTGAAGTTTTTTTGCCTTCCAACTTGTTAATTTGGAGGTTTTATTGGGCAGATTTGTGGTCTCAATAATTTATTTTTATCTTATTAGAAATAATATGGTACGAATCGTATTCTATCATAACAACCAAATATAGCTTAATAATTTAATCTATTATTTTATATATAAAAAAAACACACAAAGCTAACAGCTCCATGATTGTAATTGAACATCAAATTAAATTAATCAAGAAAACTTCTACGCTACCAAATCTCATCCAAAAAAGAACAAAAAAACAAAAGAGGTAAACAAATAAAAATGGCTTTAATTCCAGAGTCTCACAATATATGGCAAAGTAAGTTGCGGCTGAAGATGATCCATTGTCATTTTGTCGTCTATAGGTATCCCAAGAAATAGCGGAAAAGGCCGAGAGAAAGCTCCCCTTCAAACCCCTTTTCCCATCCTTCTGCCACAAACAACAAACTCCCCTTATATTAACTTTACCAAAATAGTAACATTAGTTTCTCTTCACCTTCCAGATTCATGTGATCCCCTCTCTTTGATGCCCAGAGTTCTCTTGTTGCCTTTCACAGCTTTTACCCGCAAGCCCCTCTGATTCCTCCTCATGGGTTAACTTATAAGCTCTGGCACTCTCCTCTCAATCTGCCCCCATCATCTCACTGCACCCACTTCAATCCCGCCTCTAGAGAATAACAACAAACCACACATGGCTTCCCCATCTGACCCTTACAATCACCACTGGCACTTCTCGGACTTGTCCGACAAGACCTTCCAACTCCATGGCCGTAGTCTGGCCGTTGCTCTCGTCTTCTTCTCCCTTCTCCTCTTCTTCACTTTCTTGTTCGTCTACTTCTTCTACGTGTGCACCCACCGCCGGCACTCAGCCACGGTCAGGTCCACGTCCAACCCGACTGCACCCCATGTGATCGAGCTTGGACTCGACCCAGTGACGATCAACGCGTTACCAATATTTCTGCACGGGGCCTCCGACAATAGCGGCGGCTTAGAAGTGGAATGCTCCATATGCATCAGCATGTTCCAAGAAGGAGAACGAGTGAAGGTCTTGCCCCAGTGCCGCCACGCTTTTCATTCACAGTGCGTTGATAAGTGGCTCATGACTCACTCCAGTTGCCCTCTCTGCCGAGCCGCTATTCTCCGAGGCGACTCTTTGGCTGCCGCTGGATTAATTGTGTGAACCGGATGCAGAGATGGATTAGCTTCATAGAGATCCTTAGGGTTTCTTTTCTTTTGTTCCCCAGTTTTGTAAATAGAGGAATAATGATGTGATTAGTGTTGTAATGGTTTTGTGAATTTAGGGTGGCATATGTAAATGGAATGTACAATGCTTGTGATAAAAATAAGTAAGCAACATAAATAAAATAAGGGAAGTTGGCCCACTGTTTGCGTCATGTGTAATGTAGGGTTGTGAAGGTGCTTGTAACGGTTGTCCATGACGTCTTCATCCTAATGCTTAACTCATGTATCGCTTTTGGATTTAGGGTTTTTCCAGATGGGTGATTAATAGGGTTGTAAAAAGGTTTGATTACAACGTTTGTAGGGAGAAAAATTAGTTTAACTAATATAATTTAGATGGATTAATAGAATCTAAATCGATTTGAGCCTAGGCCCAATTGATTTTTAAAGATCGTTTAAAACTCTTGAAGCCCAAAAACATTTGAAATTTCCCCAAAAAATATAATTAATATATTTAAAAATTATTTTGGGTCATAACCTTGAACTACTTTAATGGAGTCTGTATAATATAGATATACAATTTTTTAATATCATCATGAAAAATAAAAGTTTTAGGTTATGTTTTGTTCCTCCGAAGTCTAGAGGAAAAAATATTAAGAAAAATAAATTTTTAATATTTAATTGTCTTATAAAAATTATACAAAAAATATAATTATGATTTGTTAAAACTTGTATATTTTCAAATTATTTATTTTTTATATTAAAGAGTTAAAATAATAGAAATAATATATAAAAATAATTTATAAACTATAATTTTTTTTATTTTATATTTCCTCTTTATTTTTATTTTTTTTTTTGTATTTTTCCTCAAAATTTTTAAAAACAAAACATATCCTGAGAATATCATTGCAATTTACTTTTATTGGTTTGGAGATTGGAAGTAAAAAATCTACTTGATCAAGTCGATTTTGAAGATTCTCAAACTAAATCGAGCATCACAATTGTTGATAATTGAATCGATTAGATTATTTTAATTAGATGAAGTAGGATAGTGTTATTTTACCTTAACAGTGACATTTTTTTTATAGGGACATAAACCAGTTTAAGGAATGACAATTTAAATTTTTATCAAGAGAGCAATAATTATTTGATAAATATATGATATAACAGTAAGTCATTTAGAGGGAAACATGGGAAAAATGAAATGGAACATTTGTCATGGAGTAAATAAACGGCATAAAATAATAATAAGGGAGGTGGAGCACGGTCCACTTGTCGTCATTTGTAGGCCTGTGGAGATACATGATGAAGGACTGTCTGTGACTCTGTAACGGTTGCTCATGACGTCTGCCCTATCTTTATGCATTCTAACCCTCACGCATGTTCGAATTTGTGATAAGGTCTAATGTCTTAAAAGTTATTTTAGGGTTTGCACCAATTTTTACAATTGAAATTGCAATAGCCTCACTGTTTTCTTCTTAATGCATCATCATAATTTCTTATTTATAACTCCCAAGATTAAGTTATATCAATCCTTCGACTTTAATTAGCACCATATACTTGATTACCGGCGGGAAATTAAAAGAAGCTAATGGGATTTGTGTTTCTATTTTTAGCTTATTATTATTATTATGTTTGATCTTATTATGAAAAAAAAAAAACAAATATACATTAAAACTCATTAGAAATTTATACAATTTTAAATTATTTGAAGTAGTAAAATGAATTTAAAGTAATATATAAAATAATTTATTGAATTAAAATTTTTTTTTATCTTCTTTAATTTTTTTTCTTTATATATTTTTCCTTTTTTTTTTTTCAATTTTTTCGAGAACTAAAGATAACTTTAAGTTTGAAGAAATTAAAGACTATTTTTTATTTCTAGTCCGGTTCAATCTTCTTCTTGGCAATATCCATTGAAATATCCCTATCTTGAGTTTAAAACTTTTATTGAAGAATGTGTTGTGAAAAACTACAACAAAGAACAATAATGAAGAAAGGAAAATAAAAGAACAAAAATAAAATTCATGATAATTTACATGATTTGGCTTAAAGCATGTATACATTTTTATGGGTGAAGATGAAGAACTTTCACCGTTATCTAGGTAGATTATAATCCTAGATTTTTGAATTCTCAAAATCCCTCATTACACCCTAAAAACGACTCTCTATTTCAATCAAAACTTGGGTTCTAATAAATTAATTAGCCCAATTAAGTTTCAATTAATTAATTAGTCCAATCTACAACGATAATTCATAAGATCTATTGCAACCTTGTGTTTTAACCAAAATTCCCTTATGCACACTTATCAACCTAAAACTCAAATTCCTCAAAGCAAATGCGACACCATGATCTAGGAGTTCGAGTGATGACCACTAAGACCATGGGAAAATACTAGTTGAAATTGATTCAATATTCCACTAAAGAGAATTAATTGTACTCCAATATCCTATGTAATTACAATGAAGCAAATGTTCAAGTCTACGACCTATTATCCATTGTATGCAAACTCCCCATGAACTGATGGTCATAATCTAACAAGGTAGTATTGTCACCTATCAAGATTACCTCTCTAATTCTTGAGTTACATATCCTCCTATTATGTGATCAATTTATATACTCTAGTTCCAAAGAACATTGATTACTAGTCAAAAAGTGCTATTTTATAACTTGTAATTAACTCTTTTAAACACTTTTGAGTAGTAGTTATTACCTTTTAACTCAATTGGCATGTTAAGGACCCTTGCAATCATTTCTAATCAAACTGTGTTAAGTTTTGGTGTTTTTGATAACTTTTTGATCACCAAAGCAATCTAAGATTAAGAGAGAGCTTTGTATAATTCATGGCAAAGCAAATGGAAACTCATTTACAAGAATAATACAAGCTTTGGAGCTTTGTAGTCCTTTGCCAAAAGCAAATCAAGAATGCAAGGAGGAAAAACAGAGAGAG